>NC_056737.1:1802209722-1802319722 GCF_019279795.1 Protopterus annectens | reverse complement strand
ACTGCTTGGGAAAGAGATTTTCATAAAGTAATGTATAGGGTTTTGGTTATGGGCAGGTGTAGGGATAAGGGCAGTAACATGATTAAGGTGGTGCAGGGGGGTGGTTTGTGAATGAGCTACTCCATGTGTAAACTGTTTCCGTACATGTTCATCAATTGTGATCCAAGTCACCATCGCCACTAATTTGTATCTAGAATGCTAATACGACAACGTACAGAACTATTGAATTCTAGAGTCCTGGGTTGTATACCTCATTAGTTTGTCCAAGTGCAAGTTTGTTCTCACTTATTTTAAGGAACCTTAGCAACCAAGGTATCCCAACTGAAAATGCTTCTGGTTCAGTGTCATACTTTTTGTTCTATTGTCTAGTATTTGCAGTCTATTGGTGGAACATATTACTTTTCCATTTCAAAGCTTGAAGGTACTTTTAGCAGGTGTATCAGATTTAGTATTTTTCTACTTCACTGTTAGTCTGTCTAATAGTATTAGTATTTAAATACTTCTATCACAGACATAGAGTGTGCAGACAGTATTTTGTTCACATCTGTTTGAAGAGGCCTTAGTCCACTGATAAGAGGTCTAACATGTACCATATCTGAATCAACATATCTATGAGTCATATGTGACTCTGTCATTGTGCATCTTTAGTACAAGAATGTTTCATTGCTGTGATTTTCACACTGTGTATTGTATTGTGCAAGTTGGCAGCATGACTTTTGGATGTTTTCCTCTTTTTCTCCCCTGTGGTACAACTGTGAAGCTGGTATACATCATTTTAGAGGGTGTGGGGGTGTGCCTCCTGCAAGAAAAAAAGAAAACTCTGCTTTTATATATTTTTTGACTCATCATTTTTTGGAATCACACTTTCCGAACATGGTAAGCTGAAAAAGGTATTGTCAAGCTTTTGTAGGAAAATCCAGCTGAATCTCCTTAAGTACTTCTATAGTGAATTCATACTTGGTAATGGTAGTCTCACCGAGCTCTTTATCTGACCAGCCTGCTACTTCATTTCTGATCTGGGAAATAAACTGTGTCCTAACTTACATTAATGTCCATTGTAGTGCCTGTTGCCTTTTCTCTTAAAACTGTGATGCGGGGTTTACTTAATGGAGGGAAATACATACAGTATGCCTTTAAATTCAAGCATGCGGTATGCAATAGCTTAAAAGCAAGCAGTGTGG
The DNA here is from genome assembly GCF_019279795.1 of Protopterus annectens. Taxonomy (NCBI): domain Eukaryota; kingdom Metazoa; phylum Chordata; order Ceratodontiformes; family Protopteridae; genus Protopterus; species Protopterus annectens. The sequence goes on along the minus strand of NC_056737.1, from coordinate 1,802,318,541 downwards.
CTGGGATTATTAGCATATTGTATTTATGTATCTGAATAAAGCTTTTCTGTAAATACATTACACAATCTGCTTTTGAAACAGTGTCTTAGATTAGGCACAAGCATGTATATGAGACAACAACAGTACTAAGACAGAGAAACAGAACTCCTCCAAGTCATTTTACCTTGGACTTTTGCTGAATTTATAAAGAAACTTTCATAAACTGTAAAAAAATATGTGTATATATATATATATATATATATATATATATTTCTGAGTATACATAGCAACTGCTAAAAACTTTATTTTGTTGGAAAAGCTTTTAAGCTTGTAAAACTGTTGCTGTGGAATAAAGTCACAGGGTGCATTTCCCGGTAGGAGGGACAGTCAAGTACAGTGGCAGAAGAATTGAAAGTGCTTAGAACCACTGTGGAAGCCATATCTGTTCTTTTACAGAACAATGCCAGGAATATTCAAGAAATAAAGTAACCCCTTGTTAAATATCAACTGCATTTGTAACAGCTACATCAGACTCTGATTCAGCATCAGGCTGAAATGCAAGAACAATGTGCTGTAGAGAATGCAGGTCAGAGTTAAACCCCCGATTCACCATCTCTGTCAGGAACAGTGCTCTACAGTGGGACTGTTAAACCCCTCACTCAGCATCTTCGTCAGGAACAGTGCTCTACACTGGGAATGTCAGTGAGACCATTAAATCCCTGACTCAGCATCTTCATCAGGAACAGTGCTCTACACTGGGAATCTTAGTGAGACCGTTAAACCCCTGACTCAGTATCTTCATCAAGAACAATGCTTTACACTGGGAATGTCAGTGAGACTGTTAAACCCCTCACTTAGCATCTTCATCAGGAAGAGTGCTCTACACTGAGTATGTCAGTATGATAGTTAAACCCATGACTTAACATCATTTCTGAACTGTAGAAGCAATGCACTACACTGAGGAGGGTGGACAGACTGTTAAACCATCAGTTTTCTAATACTCATTTGAGGAAAACAAGTGAATGATCTGAAAAATCATTCCAGACACAATAGTTAAAGGGTTTGGGGTTTACTTGAAAGAGTGAAAGGAGAAGACACTCTCAAGTTTAATAGCAATGCAGTAACTGCATGTGCTAATGGAAGTTCCTTGTCCTACCTATTGCTGAAAGAACACACAGAATTATGCCCAGAAATAAGAACTATTTGCTTACAAGGCAAGTCATATTCAAAATTTACATGGAAAGACTACTATACTACTACTACCAATAATAATAATAATAATAATAATAATAATAATCATGTGACCCTGAAATTAGTCAGTATGATACCCCTTAACCTCTTAGTGCAAGAAATCTGGACAAAGCCTGACAAAATGGTGGGACAAAGTTAAAAAATAGGGACATATTTTAAATATTCCTCTTTTAAACTTAGAAAGTTGCTAGATTTTCAGGGTTTCTGTTAACATAGATTTTCTGAAGGATTCAAAGTCTGAAACTCAAATGCATGTCATTATTTAGTGACCTTAATCCTCAGATCATTGCTGAAAACTACAAATTTTATGAGCAATAGACCAAAAATATGAGGCAAAAATCTGGACATTTTGCAAAAATTTGGACAGTTCCTGCCAAAACCCTACATAACTATCATCCCTAAATGATACAATTAATATAAAATGTTTTTTAAAAAGTCACAGACTGAAATTATAACATTAAGTGCACATTTTTGTTTCAGGTGACTTAGTATTTCTCCAATAGATGTATTTTTAAAGGAACATACAGTGTTTGGGAAATGCAACATTTGTTAACTGGTTAAATGTTAAATGTTTAATGGATTAATTAATTATACTTTTATATATAAAGATGTTTATTCAGTGAGGTTGTTTGATCTGAAAAAGTCAGTTGTGATGAAAGCGAATAAACCGTTTTTATGCAAACACCTTTTTCTTGGTTTATTACTGCTGTTGCTAGATTTTTTCTGAGCTACCTGGTGGATTTGTGTTAATAGTGTTGTGTTTTTTTCTATCTTTTGGGGCATTTTTTACAATGTCATGCTCTACAGAAAGTTGGCGATGCCATCCACCAGACTTAAGCCATTAAGTGAGTTGTCATGGAACTGACTGTACAGTTCCCAGCACTGATAGCTAAGAGATTTTTTAAATATGTATACTTTTGTAACCTGCTCAGTGTAGCAGACTAGTTTAAGATTTTAAAGCATTTTGTATTTCTATTTAGCAGTGTGGAGAAAGCAAGCTAAACTGCTTTAAAAAATGTTAAACTAATAGTCTGCACTATGGAGTAGGTTACAAGGATTGTATTATGGTTCATATTCAGATACAAAGGCCATCATAAGTCATATGCTCAGATGCTCAGTTTTCAATGGGCATACTGACTGAGGTGTCCAATCAGCATGCTTGTTTTTAAATAGCAATAAGCCATTATTGTATAATACACAGTTTTGCACTTTTGTAATAATAGTTAAAATGTTTATGAAACTACAGTTGATAGTAAGAGAAGAACCAGATCACCTTTTTTTAGTTTCTCATCATTAAAGTATCATGTATTAGAAACAGGAAAGCTGGGTTTGGGCAATTGGATGAAATCAGAAACCACAGATTACAAAGAAGCTTGACATTCTTGGTTTCAGCCTGATAAGGATCTAGAATACAAGAAGGCCAGCGAGAGAAATGTTTTTGGCGTTTGCTACACTAGACTTTTCAGCTAAAGACATCTCTATAATAGAAGTTACCTGGTTGTTAATGTAGTCAGAGGAGTCTGATAATCTGGATGCATACAGCCAAGGATTGAGTGCATAGCATATTTTGCTAGGGGTAAACTCCACTGTTTTACTGCATAGGTTATGGCAAGTTATTCTTCAGTTCAAGGTAAGGTACTACTCTGAACCAGTTTGATCTTAAGGCAACTGCACATATTCTGCTTGGAACTGGACAGCTGAGCTGAAATTACATTGAAATATTGTAATAGTTTGTTATGTGGCATATATTGTGACGTATATGCTAATGTAATTATTGTTGGAATTAAATCCAACCCTATCACACCACCAGACCACTAAGATCCAGCAACAAAAATCACTTACAGATCACTAAAGTCAATAACTCTGCTGGTGAAGCACTATTCTCTTGCACCATAGCCAAATTATGGAACTCCCTTCCACCCACAATTACCTCCATACCATCATGCACCCACTTCAAAACTTTACTGAAAGCACACCTAAAAACATGCTGGCTATGCCCTTGCAACTCCCACTCTAATATCACCCTCCCCATCTAACCACTACCTTTCTTTCCACTCCACTGACTACCTTGATTATAGCAAGCTCAGATGCTCATAAGCCTAGTACTTATTATACAGCAGGAATTTCTCATTGTAACATTTGTTAATGTCTGTTATGTACTTCACAGATAAAGATACTAGTTGTCTACTGATGTACTATGTTCTTCATCTGTAAATACGTTGTAAGTAATTGCTATGTAAATTGTTAATCGCTATGTAATCCAATGTAACTACTGTCTGTTTATTTTAACTGTGGAGCTTTTCTCCCCGGGCCTCTGCGGAAAATGGACCTACGGTCAACAAATATAAATAAATAAATAAATGATTTGTTTTATTAATCCAGTCAAGGGATGAACTACAAATATGCACATACATATGCTTGTACATGTACATATACAGATACATACACATATACATATACATGAAACAGCATTTTCTCATTCTAATTTCTAATGCTAATATTTAATAATATTACTACTAATTCTAAGTTTTAAAGCTTTCCTTCAATTAGGTATACACATATTTAATGTTGGTTTATATACATCCATTGCATAATGTTAACACATTTGTTGATTTATTTTCTTCTGGTCTCAATATCATGTTTGTCTCTTACAGATATTTATCATTTAGTTAAGATAATCTTATGAATGCATGTAATGCCACTTTGCTGTTCTACACTGATCTCATGAAGCCCCACCTACGTATTGGTAAATAAATAAAAGCACTTTAGATTTCAGATTTTATTTTAATTGTATCAGTTTTAATAACAACTATAAAGTGAAGAGTTTTCTCACGGACAAAACTATACCTTTTCCTTTATGTCAGGTCAACCCTACTCTTATCTCTGTGTTCTTGTAAGGAACCATCCCAGGCTCAGATTACATGCCCAGAGGCAATGGTGTTGTCTTGTCCTCACTTGATTCGCCACTTCCTATAATTTAACCCTAGTCTCACACATTTAGGTTAAGTCTCTTTTCAACTATGATTCACATGCTTGCGATTACATTTGTACCACAAGCTGAGTTTGTGTTAGTTTTATAACCTGCAGCACCTGCATTGCTTTAGTATTTATGCCTTTTGGTAATGGACATATCTTTATACTGTACCTGTTTTCTCTTAGTACTGTATTAACAATTTATGAATTCATAGGTTCATAGGTGCATATTAGGCTAACAACCACTGAGGCCATGTATACCAAATCTCTGAAAAGTTCTGTTACCTTTGGTGATGAAACATTTATAAGCAGGGGCCTGGGATATAAACTCTTTACAGGCTGTGTCCATTACTGCGGTGGTGGTGCTGCGGTAGCGTTGTCGCCTCACAGTTAGACGTTGCCCGTTCGATTCTCAGTTAGAGCGTCTTCTGTGTGGCGACATGCATGAATGGGTGTTCCTTCGTTGAAGGTTGTGCGTTAGGCCCGGCAAGCCAGTACGTAAAAATCTACTGCCAATCATTGGCGGACGGGAGTTCCGCTGTGGCGACCCCTAACCGGGAAAAGCCGAAAGACACAAACAAACAGGCTGTGTCCATTAGAATCATAGGTGCCAAACCAGGGGTGAATTTCTAGTTCCCTCTCCAGTTATCCAGTTCAGCTTGAATTGGGTTAGGGTGATACTCTGCATTGCATGGATGGGGCGCCTATTCCAGAGAAGGGGAAGTCTCTGGGATGCATACCTGTCTCTCTCTAGCAGGTCCTATTTATATGATAGACAAGGTTTAAGTCTTTAGAATTTTTGTTCTGCTGATGTGCAGGAGGGTCCATCAAGGGGAGGGTTGCTGGGGGGGTCAAAAGATACATTGTATGCATCACCCCCAACAGCCTATAATTTTTATTTTTCCCAGCTGTAGACAGATCAATATATTGTGTATACATAATGATCTAGTAGGTTCAGTATAGTACCAAGGATTAGACAGTCTGTATAGTTACATTTCCACTTCTCTCCAGACAGCTCTATACATGTTTTATGCAAATGGCACTGGAATAACAGACATTTTTTTCCTGCAGCCTCATTGATTCTCATGGTGAGTACTATACTTAGCTACATGTTAGGGATTACAGCTCTGGCAATGTCATGTGACTGTCTGTCATGACAATGGAGTCATTTGTCTTAACCTCATGTTTACTAGGGCCTATAGTACTACCTGTTCTGGCATCAACTGTTATTAGATGGAGCATGCTGAATTAGAAGTCATTTGTATTTTTTCCTCTTTTATCCATATTAGGTTCATTGCCATTTAATGCTATAGTTTATCTCAGACCTAGCACATGCAGGGCCCTTTCAGGTCTCTTGGCACATATTTGTAATGAATGCGTCACTACATAAAGGAATGCATTTTTTTTATGGAAAGTGTAGATTATTTTTGTTAAAGCACATAAATATTGTATGTCATATAAATGGGAATTAGACCTGATGAAGCCTATTTAAGTGTGAATGCATATTTCTATTTAATACTTTTTTATTTTTATTTCTAAATGTATCAGTTGTTAAAAAAATGGAAATGCTTGATTTACTGTGAAGTTTGAACTGAACTCATATACAGTTTGTGGCTCTTTTTTTCTTGATTACAAGGCATCAGCTTGCAGATTTGTTTCTTATCTAAAGTACCAATTTTCCCTGTGGTTTAAGATTTTCCATATGAGTTGGAGATATGTTATGCCCTAAGGCTGGAAAACTATTGTACCTCACTACAAGGATCTGTTTATGCTTTATGTATGTATGTATATATGTGTGCATGTTTATATAGATAGATACAGACATAGATACGTAGATAGATATTCTTTCCATGCCACAAGCTAGGCCACAGTAGCATAATAAAATTGCCTCAGTTATTTGTGAATTATTAATATGAGTAGACCTTATTCCTTTTCTTTACACAAATGTATGACTCTTGTTTTATGATTGCCAAGGAAATATTGTTGCTGTGTGAAACAATGTAATGTGAAGTCCTCAGAGGAAACATTAAAACAGCTGTCTACTATACAACTGCTTTGTTATCTTGGCAGGTCCAATGGTAACCCACCCACAGAAATGGTCAATGCTCAAGTAATAACTTAGTTGTAAGAGTCTTTAGTTACTGAGACAATTGTGAAACAATATTTCTGCAACGCCCACAGCTGTGCTTTCTCCCTTTATTAGACACATGTGAAAGTACATTTCTTAGGAGGAGTTGTTTACAGACTCTGTGAAAAACACTTGTGGCAAGTGGCAGTGTTTATAGTTCAGGCTTTACATGGCCTCTGTTGGTAGCAATATGAGTGCTATCTGATCTAGATGCAGACATATTTGTTGTGCAATCTAAGGCCATCATTACAACTATAAAAGTTAATGTAGAGATATAGCCTTTTTGTTTAAGAATGCACAGAAGAACAAAGGTTCATCTGATATATTGTAAGTTAGGTACCACTAAAAGGAATAAGATGCTGTTTACTTCATAGATAGTCAAGTGAATTTCAAAACTATTAAAAGCAAAGGCAGTACTGGCCATTCTCAGTATGATTATCTTGAAGGCTCTGTTTATGAAATATATAGGTTCACTTTATAATTTCGAAATACTGAAATACCAAATTTCAGTATTTTGAAATCATAAAGTCGAATACTCAAGATCGCGAATGTGCATAATCGTGAATTCGAATATCTGGAATTCGCAGTTATGGCTTAAGGTACGTGGCGTGCAGTGGTGGGTGTGTATTGTGGTTCGTGTATGGATGTAGGTGCAATTGAAGGTAAGTGAGTGTATTGTAAGCATTTTGTGTGGGAGTTTGAGTGTGTCTGAATGTGTGTAAATGTTGGATGTGTTGATGTATATGGTCTATATTAGAACATTGACTTTTTAAAACATCAAATATTCTAATATCGACCCCTATTGGAAAAAAATGTGCTGTTCCGACACACATACACACAACACAAACACACCAAACAAACAGCAATCCACACACATACACCTAAAATCCTACATCTAATCCTACACTAAACTGTACACACACCACTAGCTATCCACTTACCTTAACCCAAACTCTAACCCTAAGGTCCGTCACTATCGCACACTCACCTCACCCACGCCCTAACCCTAACTCACCTACCCCACCCTAACCCTCACATCCACACAATCGCACACTTACCTGACCCATGTCCTAACCCTAACTCACCTACCCCGTGCTCTAACCCTCACATCCACACAATCACACACTTACCTGATCCCAACCCATAATTTCCACCACAGTGCTGAACATAGCAAAGCCACAGGAACGGCCAACCAAATTCCTTCCCTAGGAAGAAATTTGGTGTTCTGCAGCTTTGCTACTGTCAGCGTTCGCTGAATAGGGGTCGATATTAGAACATTCGAAGTTGTGAAACTTCGATGTTCTAATATAGACCCGATGTATGTATATGTGTGATATTTGTGTGTATGTGCGAGGGACTGTGAAATGTGTGGGTGTGTGTTTCCTTTTTGTGTCTACTTGTGCGATCTTGGAGTTAGTATATATAAGAAGCGGATGTGTGTGTGGGTGGGTGCAGGGGGGCTTGCCTCCCTGCTTACATGTAGTGTAGATTTGTTTGTTTGTGATTTTGTGTTTATGTGTGTTTTGTTTGTTGTAGTGTGGGTTGGACAATTTATGTGTTGTGTGGTTTATGGTGTGTATGTGTTCGTGATTGTGTGTTGCGCGATTGTATGCTTTCGGGATTATGGACGTTCGACTTTATGATTTTGAAATACTGAAATTCGGTATTTCAGTATTTCAAAATTATAATGTGAATCTATATATATATATATATATATATATATATATATATATATATATATATATATATATATATATGAAAGAATAATTGTAAGAAGAAAACAAATGTCTACCTGGCTGGAAAACTTGTATGGGGTTAGTTCTGTGAACTCCCTAAAGAGCATAGCAACTTACCTTTACAAATCTTTGGATTGATCTCCTTTTCTACTTAAAGCACGGAAAAATATCTAGGGCCTTCCAACTGAACTTGAAATTTTATAGGAACAGTGCTGATGACTCCATCCATCTTAGTAAGTTTTTTGAGACACATTGACAGTTTAGGAGCTGCCACACATCAGATTTTCCCCTAGCACTACTCCAAGAATATCCACCACACTTTGATACGGGACTTATTTCATGGCAGTCTTTGATAGAATCTCAGAGAGCACAATAATGCCTACCGGTGTATTGGAACATTACCTGGTTAGCCTGCATTTGTCATTAGGGAAGGGGAAAGGTTAGTATATGGAGGCTGGATCCTCTGATTCTTAAATAGTGAAACAGGAAAATGAAATGGTATGCATTGCTTCTAAATAAATAAATAAATAATATGGGGAAAATGACAAGTGTATACAGCATTACCAGAAAGTTAGTACAAGCAATGAGCATGTACAAATACAGTTTTATTGGAAACAACATATAGCATTTATGTTTCAATTTATTCAGACTGTTTTCAGTAAGTACTGCTTGATTTGTTTCTAACTTCAGAATATCTGCCTAAATACTTGATCCTTAAATTTTCAGGGTCTACATATTAGTTTTCTTTCAAGTGTTTGGCCATGCACTGTATGGACTCAAACACCTTGAGTGACATTTTTCATGTAAAAGCATGATTTAAATTTCTCCAGTACCTAGTTGCACACAGGACAACTACTCTGCAGTCACAAGCAACACTGTCCCCAGAATTGCAAACTGGATACACCTGACATTGCTTTATAGTCTCACTCCAGCTATCTAATTAATAAAAAAGGTCTGTTGTCATGGATATGAACTTTCCACTGTCTCTATTACCAGCTTGGCGAATATGGGCATCCTGAGGCAATGTAGACGTTGCCTCATATTTACTGACAACCAGTTAATTCTCAAACAGACTGAAATGGTATGTGAGAGATGTATTTACACAATGTCACTGGAGGCAAGGCTCTCACATAAAAGCATTCCTAATGTCAATAAGGTAGTCAGTAGTACACATGCTGCACTCATCTCACACAATTCAAAGCAGACATATAGACCCACATATACTGAGGCACTTAAATGAAACCTTCCTAAACCACAAAGACCTCCTATACAAAGTACATGTAACAAATACCCTCAGCAGCCCCAAATGCACTCTTTCCAAACAACATCCACATCATCACATAGAGCCACATCTCAAAGAACCTCTTCCTCTAAGCCCATAAGGCAAGCCATCACACAATCCAACAATCTGGTCATTGGAGACTCCATCATAAGACAAAATGATGTCCCTCTCACCAGCCTATGTAAGGAGAAAGTCATGGTCAGTTGCTGCCGTCTCATTCAAAATCTGGAATCTTGGAGAGGTAATGTGTATTTGTGCCAAATGCTGTCTGACTGACAACAGCACGACAGCTTTATCACTGAAAGTCACTTTCAGTGAACAGATGATGTCACCCTTTGCCACTGTTGTGCATCTGTGCAATTGATATGTTGTATCTTTCGGCTTTTCCCGGTTAGGGGTCACCACAGTGGAACTCTGGTCCACTAATGATTGGTAGTTGATTTTTATGTGCCGAGTTACCAGTCCTGGCACACAACCTTCAACGAAGGTACACCCATTCACGCATGTCTGTACGCAGAAGATGCTCTAGCTGAGAATCGAACCAGACAGCGTCTGACTGTGAGTCAACAATGCTACCGCAGCACCCTGTGCAGTTGATATATATAATTTAAATGGGAGTATGGGGCATCTTCACCCACATGGGCAGTATAGGAGTGAATGCACCCACAAAAAAGCTTACGAAAGTCCTGGTTGCTCAAACTGGTTTTTCAGTGATTTTTTTTTTTTTTTTTTTGCTGCTTTGTCTGTCATACCAAAATCGTTCAACCAATAATAATGGATACCCGGGAGGTATGGAAAGATGTCTTGAGCAATAATTAGGGTAATGACAAAAGAACATTGAAGTCTATAAGTATTCACAAGAGTATGGGTAAATGGAGGGATCAAAATTCATGATAGACCTGTTTGTTAGCAAGGTTGGGTATTCAAAGGCATTCTTTATATTTTAATGTGTGTGGTATTGTATTAAAGGCAAGAAGAACACTTTTACAGAATTATATGCTTAACAATAATGTGGTGGCATTCACTGGTGGCAGTATTTTTAGGTAGGGGGTCTGCAGTTACTTTCAAAGTCTGATTACTTGAATAACGTGTATTATGCACTGATAGAGCTAGGGTTTAGGCACATTAAAGCAGGTTTTCCTGTTGGTGTATTGATAAACAACTAAACAATAAAAATGTATTTAACTAATAGAGTACAATTTTAGAAGAGCCATGGGGGGAGTGCATAAAATTATTGCATCACCACTGGTGTTTTCTGTTATTTTCACTTTAATTAGACCTGTAAGAAGCAGCAACATACAAAGCCAGATACAAACCTGCTGGCACTGTCCAAGAACAAATGAGAAAAGATTGGATACCGTTCTGAGCTCAAACCTGTAAGCATAAAAAAAACTGCAAAAGTACTACTTAATCAGGAGACACATATGGAATTAAAGGGAAAAAAAAGCAATGTCTCACAGGCTTCCGGGAAAATTATTTATTATTTTTTATACTTTGTAGATCATAAATTGAAGCATATAGATATTATTGGTAATAACTTCTAGTTAAAAATGTAATATACAGATGCATAGCATGCTTATTATTTGCCAATATAACATTTGCATAATTAAAAGAACTGTAAATGCATACACACAGACATTACATATGCACATACTTATAAATGCATGGTATGTGTGTGTGTGTGTGTGTGTGTGTGTGTGTGTGTGTGTGTGTGTGTGTGTGTGTTTGTGTGTGTGTGTGTGTGTGTGCGTGTGTGTGTGTGTGTGTGTGTGTGTGTGTGTGTATGGTCTTCTGCTTGTTTGTGTGCATGTGTGTGTGTGTGTGTGTGTGTGTGTGTGTGTGTGTGTGTGTGCGCGTGCGTATTCGCACATCTGTTATGTTGTCTTAAACAGCTCAAACAAAGATTTATATAATTACCTACCATTTTATAAAAGGTGATCTACAAAAAATGCAAGCTCTAATCCAATATTCAGGCAAAGATGCAATTTTGATATTTAAATGAAAAAGTGGTAGTTGGAGTGCTCTTATCATAATAAGATCTTATAAGACCAATATTGAAGTAAGGACATTCTTTGCAGATAAGGATCACAAAGCTATCTAATCTACCAGATTTTCTCCTCGTCTTGGTTATTTAACCCTACATAATTAACTTATCATATGCCCTTACCTTCAGAGAAACATTTTCATGTCTTTCCCATAAATGTTTGTGTTCTGCGATTGTTACTCAGACTGTTACAGCCTCGGGAAGTCTTTTCCATGTGTTAGTAATCTGTTTCAGAGACAAACACTTTGTTATGCATTCTTTACTTTGTGGCCTCCCTCTTTTCAGTTTGTGCCATCATGTTTATGACTGCTATTGCTTGTATATTTTCACTTTTTGATGACTATCCAGGACTATTCTATGTCTGTAATGTAGAGGAAATTATGGAAAAAGAATGGTACATATCTTTAAGTGTCTACTGGCTGGCATTTTTTATACAAGGACCAAAGTTTCAAATAAATACATTAATATGATAACTGATACACCGGAATAAATCACTTACATATTTTTTTTATCTTGACCTAGTTCATGCCTGCTTTATAGATATGCCTTATCAAGAACAAGTCTTTCAGAATCAGGACAGGCTTACATCTAGAGTAAATCACTTACACTTAGAGCAAGTCTTTTGAAATATGGCCCAACGTTTCCATTACTAAGTTGAAGAGGCTACAGCTTAGACATAACCTCTGTTTATATTACCTCCCTTAAATGTATCCCCTCATTAACTATTACCTAAGATTAGGGGGTTTGTACAGCTCAACTGTCCAGCACAGGAAAGAAAATGTTCATTATCTCAGTACTAATTCACTAGTACCCACTAATGGGCAGAAATTTGCTTGACTTGTAGAAAACCTCCTCGTCCACCATCTGTTAAGTTTTGGTCATGCATTGCCTCACCTATTTACAAATACTTTTACTTAAAATTTGGCATTGAAGTTTTTAAGTGAAATGGGACTAATATTTGCCATATGGAATGGAAACCCATTTCCCTGAGGTAGCACTACTATTCTTGCTTTTAACATGGATGGAGGCATAATAGCAGCTTTTTGAATATTTTCATACATCACAATTTCCCTTTTATTTGCCTTCACAACCCCATTAAGAAAATACTACTTAGAATCCATCAGGTGTGGTCTATTTTTTAGGTTTTAATTGCTTAATTGTAGAGACTACTTCTACCTCTCTACTGCCCTTGCTTCTAATGTAGCGAAAGTGTTCCTCTGGTATTCTGACAGGTATTTTTATTCAGTTGTCTACCCCATCAGTACCTCCTGGGATATGGCGAGATGCTTCCTTACAGCAATTTTGAAACTCTTCTCTAATTTCTGTTTTCATTTCTGTAGTTAAAAAACTGCCTTTATAATTCTAATTTCATTAGTTAAACTATTTTGATTCACCACATCTTGATTCTTTGAATTGTTTTTTTTTCTATTCACTCTTTATGTCTGTTTTCCCTATGACATTGTGATAAATTCAATCTCTGTCTTTACTGCTCATAGTTCATAGTTTAGTTCATAGTTTAGTACTAAGCTAACTGCCCTTGCGAGCCATTTTAAGCCAAGCCAATTATCCCTTGTGAGACTCAAACCCTGCACCTTGTGTTTGTAAGGCAAACACCTTAGCTATTAAGCCATCCTCCCAACCAGTTAGTTCAGATATCATGAGTTGAACTCGTACAGACCCAAACCTTTTAAAAATTATTGTATAATGGTGTATTATCTAACTTATCCTTTGCAATTATTTATTTACTTTTGATTACCGGATAGTGTCCGACTGGGCTAGAAACCCATTTTCATCGGAGACCTGGGAAGAAAAGCTTCAAAAAATTACAAATACTAAAGTAGTACACTGAATTAAACAGAAAAGTAGACAGATACAATATTTACATAATAAAATATACAATACAGATGAACAATATTTACAGAGTAAAATATACAATACAGATGAACAATATTTACAGAGTAAAATATACAATACAGATGAACAATATTTACAGAGTAAAATATACAACACAGATGAAACATAAGTCAGATTCAAATATATTGATAATAATACAAATACTAAGAAATTATAATGGGATTCGAGGTAAAATTCACTCACACTTTATTTTTTGTGGAATAAATATAGAAGCCAGTTTAATCACAATATCATCTCAGACAAAACCTCATAATAGCTATGTCATAAGAATTACCCTTATCCTGCAACCATCACAACTATAAGTACATGTCCAAAGTGATCATTTATGGATGCAGTAGTCCTGGCTGTTGACAACAAATAAAAATGGAAACCATGCAGTCGATTGTACTCGTGCTTAACCACAACAATCAGCATTGCAGCAGATGCTGAGCAATGAATCAGCACCACTCCCTCCTTCCCTAGGCAGCACCTCCAGGGCTGATGATACTAATCATCTCTGGTTGTTTGAACAATTTGTCGAGTATCAGGTTAAGCCGTATCATACAGCACAGTCATTTTCCTGGCTACATTATACTGTAGCAAGTACCAGTCAGAATAGTGCTGCTGTTGTCACCACGTCTTCTTCTTCTTTTTTTTTTGAAATGTCACAATTTTAAAATGCGTTCAAGGAAAAAAAGGTTTAGTGTTTGAGAATGTAACTGAGAATAAGCAAAAAATGCCACAGTAGTGTCTATGTGAGTTTTTTTTCCCTCAGAGGTTCCAGTTTCTCCCCACATCCCAGTGCATGCTGACGATAATTGACTAAAGTGGCAGCTCTATAAATTAACAAAACAAGAAAGAGAGAGAGAGAGAGAAAGATTTTGCGTGTGTGAGTGTGTGTGTGTGTGTGTGTGTGTGTGTGTGTGTGTGTGTGTGTGTGTGTGTATGTCTGTGTGTTGTAAAGCATCTGCCATATGTGTTTCTGCCTTCTGGTGGGAAACTATCTCCTCAGTATAGTGACATGCCTTGTGTCCACTGTCCCCTCCAGATAGGCTTTTCCCCCCTAGTGATCCTAAATATGATAAACTGAGTATTGGAAAATGAATGAAAAAATTTTTTGCTATCTAATAATACTATCTAGTATTTCTTAGCAAACAAAATGAATTAATATGTTCTGTTATCTTATTTAAAAGAGTGCATGTGATGGAAATGAACTGCATTATGTGAATTATACATACATCACACTACAATATTAGACAAAAATCTTCTCTTTGTATATAAAGATATTTGGCTACCTTCAGAAGTCCAACAGCAATTAATACAGATACAAACGCATACAAAAAGAGATATTGCATCATTACTGTGATACCACTCCAGAGCTAACTAGACTATGTATTGGATATCCGACAATTACATTATTCTGCTATTACTGTGTCATATCTTTACGCTGCATCAAGAGAATCAGGAGAAATCTGACACGAGTGATGGGAAGAACAGATGAATTTGTTTTATACAAGTGTGACAAAGAATGAATCAACCCAACTATTGCAATGAATGTTGATATGTGATGTCATATATATGATTGTTAAAACTAGAATGTGACTGCTGTTGCTGCCGAAGAGCAGATAAAATTGGGGGCCTTAATGGTTACCAGTTCTCTTTCTTCATTTTATACAGACACACTATCAGAAGCAGAAGTATCGCTGAATCACCTTCATTATCTGGGAGATATTCTTGTTAAAGAGCCCACATTATTTTTTAATTATTTTTTATCCTCTCAGTTGCATATCCTATTGGCCTATTTATTCTGCCCTTTTCCTAACATCTGTCATCAAAGGTGGGAATTAATAGCTGGGATTAAAATCACTGACCAGCTGTGCTTAGAAGATTTTTAATATTGTTATCTTTCGGCTTTTCCCGGTTAGGGGTCGCCACAGCGTAACTCCGGTCCACTAATGATTGGCAGTAGATTTTGAAGAACGCTGAGGTGCCAGCTCGATGTTCAACCTTCAATGAAGGCACACCCATTTACGTATATCTTTTGAATGCCCACCCAACCGCGGGGAGGACATGCAGACTCTGCAAAGAAGGCACTCCCCGCACTCCAGCTGAGAATCGAACGGGAGAACCTCTTGCTGTGAGGCAACAACGGTACCGCTGCACCACTGCGGATGCTTAGAAGATTTTTTAATATACCCCTAAATCTCTCCAACTGTTAAATGTTAAATGATAGGTATGGTGCTATGTCCCCTATGCCAAGTTTTGTTTTAAGTGCAAGAACAGTATAATAATCCATATTTATGGAATCAGAAATTTCACTTCTGCTTTTTCAGGGAATCAGTTTGAGTATCACTTATCATTCTTACAGAATGACACAAACAGATAAGTTATCTACAATAGTTTAATGATTCATTGTGTCCTGCTTCTCATTTCGAAAAGCAGCATCCATTTTGAATGAAAACTCATTATTTTCAAAAGCTCATGGACAAGTAGTGATTTTTTATCAGTTTAATGTTCTTTTTGCTGTATGTTGGAACCTGAAAAATCAGGCACTTTAAATTGTCTAATCAGATTTATCATAAGTCATGTGGCTTCTTAGAAAATGGTAACAAATATACATATCATCATATATTTAATGTAGTGTTTATTAATTTAAATTTTTTTATTTATTTATTTTATTTATTTTTCATTTGTTTACCGGGAAGGTCCAACTGAACAGAGCTATCTGTTTCCAGTGGAGGCCCGGGGAGAAAAGCTCCAGAACAATTGCTAACATACTATGCATAATATATTTACACATTCAGTTATAACAGTATAGCAGACAATAACATATGCTTGCATAAGATATTTACATAAGCATAGTGGTTTAGACATACAATTAAAAGTATAGCAGGTAGTAACATATGATGGTTGTTCATACAGTATGTTTAGTAGAGATACTCTTGAAGATGTACTGAAGATAAGACAAGGAAGGAAAACTTAAAAAGAAAGGGAATATAGGCAAGTTCATATGAGGTGCATTGACATTTTAAGGGAAAGGTTTTCAATTTAGTCTATGTGAGTTAGTAGGTATAGATGAGGCAGTGGGGAGTAGGCGGCAGTGAGTTGGTAAGTAACGTGTGATAATATACCGTGAGAATATATCGGACAGATGCTAGGCAGTTACAAGTAACGTGTGATAATATATAGTGCATCTGTGGGAGTTTTAAAGAGGAGGTTGAATAGTGGGTAGGGGAAAGGAGTTAGAATAGGTCAGTCAGATGATAGTCAGTAACAAGTAACGTATGATAATATATAGTGCATCTGTGGGAGTTTTAAAGAGGAGGTTGGATAGTGGGTAGGGGAAAGGAGTTACAATATGTCAGCCAGGTGCTAGCCAGTTACAAGTAACATGTGATAATATATAGTGCATCTGTGGGAGTTTTAAAGAGGAGGTTGGATAGTGGGTAGGGTAAAGGTTGCATGTCCAGGAGTTGTTTAGGTGGGAAATAAGATGTTTTTTGAAGATGGTTTTATTAGGTTGCACCCTGATTTGTAGTGGTAGGGAGTTCCAAGTCTTGGCAATGTTGATAGAATACAGGGAGTCACCAGAGCTGTAATGGCTTTTGGAGATTGTGATCAGTGCCTTGTTAGTGGATCTAATTTCTTGGTTATTGGAGTAGAGGATGATCAGGTCTTGTAAGGCTGGAGATTTGTCAGGTTGGTATAGTATTTGGTGAGCTATAAGAAGTTGGTTTAGAGCTAAGGTGTTAGGGAGTTCAAGCCAGGAAAGCTGTTTAAGGGCCTGACAGTGGTGAGGTGCAGTAGGAGGAGTTTGTGACGAATTTTGCTATTTTGTTGTAGCATACTGATAGCTTGTTTAAATCACTCTTGTTTAGATTAATTAGGATAGGAGAAGCATCCAGTAAGGTAGAGAGAAGATGGGTACAAGCTAGGTTAACTTTACTGTTGCTGGTTAGGAAGCTTTTACATCTGTAAAGAGTATCTAGTTTTTTATTTATTTAAACATTTGTTAATGGATTTATTAACTAGCATGCAGTGCATTTACAGATCTATGTTTTAAAATACATGTTTCTCTTTTTTCAGGAGATGATTTAGGTTGCTTTCAAGATGGACAATCTTACCCGAATCGAGATATCTGGAAACCCATACCATGTCAGATCTGTGTCTGTGATAATGGCCTGATTCTTTGTGATGATGTCCAGTGTGAAGCTGTTGACTGTGACAAACCTGAAATACCTGATGGAGAATGCTGCCCAATATGTCCTACTAGTGCTCCCTGGGTCGAGTCTGCTTACCCCACTACCTCTGTGGGCATTTCGGAGGATAATGACTATAAAGTTGATCCTTATAACAATCCAGATGACACTGACTATAGAACTCCCAGCAACTCTAACCCTGGTCCTGATAATCCAGATGAAGAAGACTACAGAACTCCCAACTATAATCCTGGCCGTGATAATAATCCCTATGAAACTGACTATAGAGTTCATTGTAAGTATTTATTTTCTCCTTTGTAGCTGTCTTCTATTTCTCTTACTTTATTATATCTTCACTATTATCCCACATTAATCATGAGTGATTCCTATTGTACTCATTTTATCAGAATGTTTCAGTATTTAATGTCAATCACAGCTGCAGTGTTACATTTGATGCAAAAAAAAAAGAAAAATCCAACAAAACATGCATTTTTACTACATTGGTAATTTTGCTTTTGAAAATACCAGCTGTATCAGAATTTAGCAAAGAACAAGCTCACTGTTGATCAACTCTGAGGGGAAAAGCAGTTCTACAAAATCATTTTTCAGTACTAAATTAATTAGAAATTGATATTGCTTGCAATACTAGTTGCACACATTGAAGTCTGAGAAAGTAATGCATTGTGACTGCTACTGGACTAGGAACATCCAAGAGTAAAGCAGATGGGTGCAGCCTTGATTGTATACAACCGCACATCACTACTTACAACAGCTTAGACTTTAAGTATTATTGCTTTATACACAGCATTTTCAGCACTAATAGCTGTAGCCTTAAACAGTGGAGGGCACATATCCACCATGTGCAGAACATTCAACACTATGAATTAGCTCTTACCTGCAGAGTATGGCATGAAAGTGAAGGATTATCCAGCCCAAGTTATGCAGAGAAGATCCAGGAGGTCAGTAAGAGATATCTGTAGCTGAACAATGTAAATGTAAATCAGTAACAGAGTTTAAAAAGGAAGGGCACAATAAATGTTAGAAAGCGAGGAAGGACAGCTTCAAAAACAAGAACTGGAAGAAGAAAAAGAGAGGAGGTGCTGGAGAGGAGAACAGTGGAGAGGAAGAATTGGAGACAGAAAGAGAGGAGACAGTAGCAGAAGAGAGGTGAGGGGGAAGAGAAATAGAGAAGAGGGGAAAAAGGGGCAAAGAGCAGAAAAGAGGAGGAGGTAGTAGAAGACAGGAGAGGGTGAAGGAGCAGCGGTAGGGAAAGATGGGGCAAGTAGAGGTGAATAAAATGGAGAGGAAAATAGAGAAGACAGTAACACTACAAGATCATATAAGAGAAAGGGACTTAGATAATGACTTTACTACCCTATGAGGCACTGAGGGAAAACAGAATAGTTGGGAAGGTGTGGTGATGGTGTATGTCAAATCGGAGATTCATTGTTTGTAGTGAATTGCTGAGAGAAAATAAAGAAAAGGGCAGGAACTATCAGGAAGAATACAGGTGGAAAGCACGCTGCCAAAGTAAGCAGATAATGACATAGAAGTTACAGAAGGAGAACTGATGGAGAGACACCATATACAATATATTCCCCATGCTGCATCTTTAAGTGATGGCAACCAGCATACAGGAAAGAATAAGAAAATGGGACAGTAACAAAGAAGTTATAATAACCCAGTCTGTCAGAAGTAGAACAGAACTTTAGTATTTTAATGTGATTTTGTGAGTGACACTTCAGTTTGAAAAAGTTTCTTCTAAGGGATGAAAGCACTTCAATGGCAAAGCAAATAAACTGTGGCACTTAGTTATCTTCAGCATTGCTGTCATCATTTGGGATTGCATTACAGATTTTTAATGGCATGTAACACACAGGTCAAATACAATTTACCAAATCAAGTAGCTAAAAAAACAAAATTGCCACACGGTGTAACAATATCAGCAGTGAATAAAATGTTTTTCTCCCATATAGCTAAATTCATTGTCATCCTGCATATGTAGCAGGAAACATAATTTATCCTGTTTCCAGAACTGGCCATAAACATGTATCGCTCAAAGCTGAAGGACAGCATATGGTACTACTAACCACTTTACTTCCTATTTACCTCATGAGAAATTATTTTGATTTTTCTAAAATTTCACTAACTTAATGCAGAAGATTGCCATTTTAATTATTTAATAGTTGGAAGGCAAGCCTGGGGTGGGAAAAGAGTGTTAAACGGCCACAGGCAGCTCTCCTTCAGCAGAAAGATTGTTTTGGGCTTCTGTCAGAGCAGACATTCCACTAGTAGACTAGAGGAAGGCTACATGTAGACTATTTAGTTTCAGCATGTGCTGGAGAAGGGGGGCAGTTGTCTTTCAGTAGCATTCATGTCATCCCACATGTGGCATGTATGACTCATCAGTGCACTCTGCAGCCCAAGTTACGGGTGCTCCTTCCACTGTCCACATTCTGTCTTCCTTCTGCTAAATTAAAAATCCACAACCCAGACGCTATACTCATGTCACGTTTCCCAGATCCATGAGCTTCAACAGGGGAAAAAACAGGAGGTCAGCTAAATGGAGGTGGTTGCCAAAAATAAATGAATAAATAAGAAATAAAAAAATGGCAAGACCATCACAAAGGCTACTTTTCACCTTGTAGCCATGAGTTTGGTATACTAAATCTCCATTTACCTGTTGGGAGGTGGTTAGCAAGTCACTTCAGTACACGGTACTCCCATATCACCACAGAAAAGAGGCAGTTTTATCTCAGTGGGTATCCAAGATTTAGTTATTATTTATTACTTTTGTTCACCTGGAAAGTCTGCCTAGGCACAAGTCCTATTTTCAGCAGAGACCAGGGGAGAAATAAGTAGAAAACAGTTTCACAAGATTAACACAATATATGTATATACAGGAACTAGTAATGATATGAGTGTTAATAAAAAATAATAAATGTACATACATAGAATAGTAAACATACATATATGGGGTAGTAAATGAACATACATAGAATTATAATAATATGACATTATTGAAAACATGACAGACAAATGAAAACTGCAGTAAAGTATTAGTGAATAACAAACCTGTACAAGTCTAGTTACTATCAAATGGAATCAGCTGACAGTAGATATTGAGTAGGGGGCAGTAAAGTAGTGAAGAAGTGTAGATGATAGTCAAATAGTTAGAGATTGTGAAGAAGTAACTATAGTATGGTCAGTTATATGTAAGAATTGTGAAACTAAGGGTTTAGAGAATTATCCACGAGCATTATATGTACAGACCTGACAAATGAGTAGGTTAATGCAAAGATAAATATACAAAAAAGAACTTGCAAAGTGTTGCAATAAAATCCAAAGCTGCCAAGTGGTGAATCCCAAAGAGAACTTCCTTTATTGAAACAAATACAGGCTTTAAGTGCTTTCGGCCATGAAAATGGCCTTCATCAGAAACACCCATAATCTCATTGGAAAACATTTAAATACCCTTCAGTAACAAAATATTACTATTCAATTAACCAATTAATATGTTTTACACAAATAACATAAATAACATAAACTAAAAGCATTACTACAAGACACTTATAAAAACTGCAGTTCTACTTGCGTTTATTGTACTTTGCTTTTCTGCATAAAACAGCTTTATAATTCACCCCACTATTAAGATCAGGTTTGTTATAAGCATTGAGCAGAATCTGCCATTTAAGCTCTTTATATTCAAGCTCTCCTTCTTTGTCCACATTAAAATCAGGAGAAACATAGTCTATTACTGAAAACAAAATGGGTGAACACTTGGAACATTCTGATGTATGTCTAAACAATGCATTATTGTAATCTTTCTTTTTTATTCCATAATAATGTTCATAAATTCTCCTTTTCAGTGATCTATTGGTTTTTCCTATGTAGAAGGAATTACATGCTGGGCACTTTGCCATGTATATCAGAAATTCTGAACTGCATGTAAACCTACCTGGCACTGTAATGGTTTTTTTCATAGGTACTTACTTCTACATAAGGTCCCTCTGCTATAAATCTGCACTCTTTGCAGTCTAAACACTTATGCATACCCCTTGGAATCGTCACTGAATAAGCATAAACGCTTACAATGGTGCATTCCCTATTTTAAGTTTTGTTTGGAAGTGCAAAGCGTGCTGAAGGGCTTAAAAGTCAACAACAAACCAAGTGGCATGTTTGGTTCAGCATTTTTAAATAAATGAAACCAGGTATGTGAAGAAACCGGCTTAAGGTTAGTAGAACTTCTTAAGGAAAATCAGAAAGATGAAGAAAAGAGGCTGGGCAAGTGGATAGAAGGTTTACTGGACGAGTTAACTTTGGCAGCTCCAGTTCAAGAAATTCAAGATTTCATGAATAAAATGCAAGAAAAGATAGAAAATGTAAGTTCTTTTTTAAAACTTAATAAAGAGAAGAAAGTCAACAGAGATCGCATTACAGACAATGAGAATACTAGCAGTACCACCTTAAATGGCAGACAGGAAGTGGAAGAGGGTTTCAGGGGAAACACCCCAACACAAGTAACTGTTGAACAGTCTGTGAGGCAAGCGTTCAGTGATAGTGAAGTGCAAATGACAATCCCAGTAAGATAGTTAGCAATTTATTATGAATGGAAGGTGCAAGAAAAGAGACTAGGGAAGGAGAAGAAAGGGCGAAGCAGGACAAGAACTGGCAAGTGGCCACGCCCTTAGACTTCACAGTTGACGGTGAAGCTGTCAAAGGAATTACTAATAATAACCGGAGGATTTTCGTAGCAAATAAAGATGTTGAGGCTGCAGTGAGAGAAGAACCCATATGCATTAACAAAAGGGCTAGGAATTTTAAAGAGATTCGAGAAAGCAAACATGCACCCAGTAATAACAGAATTAAGGGTATGTATAAGTGTTTAGACTGCAAAGATTGCAGATTTATAGCAGAGGGACCTTATGTAGAAGTAAGTACCTATGAAAAAAACATTACAGTGCCAGGTAGGTTTACATGCAGTTCAGAATTTCTGATATACATGGCAAAGTGCCCAGCATGTAATTCCTTCTACATAGGAAAAACCAATAGATCACTGAAAAGGAGAATTTATGAACATTATTATGGAATAAAAAAGAAAGATTGCAATAATGCATTGTTTAGACATACATCAGAATGTTCCAAGTGTTCACCCGTTTTGTTTTCAGTAATAGACTATGTTTCTCCTGATTTTAGTGTGGACAAAGAAGGAGAGCTTGAATATAAAGAGCTTAAAAGGCAAATTCCGCTTAATGCTTATTTATAACAAACCTGGTCTTAATAGTGGGGTGAATTATAAAGTTCTTTTGTGCATAAAAGAAAAGTACAATAAATGTAAGTAGAATTGCAGTTTTTATAAGTCTTATAGTAGTGTTTTTAGTTTATGTTATGTTATTTCTATAAAACATATTAATAGGTTAATTGAATAGTAATATTTTGTTACTGAAGGGTATTTAAATGTTTGCCATTGGGATTATGGTGTTTCTGATGAAGGCCATTTTCATGGCTGAAAGCGCTTAAAGCCTTCATTTGTGTCAATGAAGGAAGTTTTCTTTGGAATTCAATAATTGTCAGCTTTGGATTTTATTGCAACACCATGCAAGTGCTTTTTTGTATATTCAGATTTGAACCTTCACTTGTACAGAGGCATATTTTCAGTTTGTCTTTCATTAATACAAAGATACTTACATCTTCATTGCTTATTTCCATTTTTTGAGACAGGATGTGCAGAAGGCAGCAGGTACATTTCTAACATCACAGTCTTTCAACATAAGGTTTGAGAGCATCAGTTCTCACATCTCTCTTTTAACTGCATTTACTACACAACTCTAAACAGCAAATGATATTAAACAGCTACACATGTTGCATTAAAAATAAGCACTGAAAAATCAACATTTGCTGTTTCTTCATCAGTAATTCAAAAGTAGCACACTCCTGTGAATTAGTGACCGAAGTCTAAAAAAGCCTTTTAGAGAAGGATATTAGATGATTGCATCCCTAGGGAAGGGTACACCCTTTTTGTTACAGATCTATGATTATTTCATCTCAGTATCTTGTCATTTGGCAAATAGTTTTATGTGAGATTTTAGCCATACTGTCCAGCTCTGTCAGCTATATGCCTTTCAATATGCATTAAAGTTGCTGACTTTACTTTCAGTCCCATGTGCAACAACCTTTTCAGTGTATATGTCCATGCAAAACATTATATTGTCGATAAACCACACCATACTTCCTCTTGGCTGAGGGAATTTTAAACTTACTATAAGACAATTACATTGTTTGATGATTTTTCAGAACATCTTGGTTTTAGAATAAATCACATTCCACAGGTTAGCTGCATAAGAAATAGCACTGTGGTCTTTAGCAGATTCAAATCCTCTCTGAATTGAAGACATCAGTCTATGCTTACCACGTGCTTTCAGTGAATTGCAGGCACCAGTCTCTGCTTACCATGCGCTTTCAGCAAATTGCAGAGATCAGTCTCTGCTTACCATGTGCCTTCACTTCTTCACAGATTTGGATGAATAGTTCCATGAACAGTAAACTGATTGAAAACAAAGTTATCAAATAATTTTTGAAGCAGTCTGTCTTTCTTTGGAGGATATCTCCCACACTACCTGTAGAATGTGACTTTACCACTCAACTCAATATATTCAGGAGTGAGGTAGTTGTACCTCTGTTCAAGGAAAGACCCAAGCTGCAATGACCACCTTTAACAAATGCACCTTTTGTCCATGTGCTATTATTCTAACACCTGTCTGTCAATAGCTGCCATGTTCCTCTATGCCTTCTCAGACTATATACTTCAACTGTCATTTATGCCAGCCATTGTCACTGTTCTCAAATTCCCTGTGTTCACTGCATGTAAAACATTTTTCTTATTATTGTAATTTATCATTATATTATCTGATAGATTCTTTAGTGCATGCAACATGTGTTTTGTTTCATTCATGCTGAATTGCCCTTTTGCTTAATAAAAATTTGCTGTTAGCCCTTTTTTTTGCTGTATATCAATATAGATATTTTTACAGTCCATCTTATCAAGCACTTAGACATTTCTTTCATGACTGATGTTTTTCTCCCAGGCAGATTTCTGAAGTTTGGATTATAAAGCTGTTTTTATATGCATCATACTCCAGTACTCTTTTCAATCATAGTCTAAGCACCAGCTTCATCCCAGTCAAATGAAAAATGACCACTGTTATGGCCTTGCACAAAGGTGTTGCTCCACTGACCCCAGGAACTATAGACCTATTAGCCTGACTAGCCGTATCTGCAAATCCATGGAGCGAATCATCATGGACCTTATCAACAAAGATATAGGTAATCTCCAAACACGTGACCCTAATCAGTTTGGATTTGTCAAAGGGAGATCATGCTTGTTAAACCTGGTGAACTTCTTTGAGACAGTCACCAAGGCCCTGGATGAGGGGAAGTCTATGTATACAGCCTACCTACACCTAGCCAAGGCATTTGATGCTATCCCCCACTTAGGCATCATTGACAAACTCATTCAGCTAGGTATCAACTCTTATATTGTTAGATGGATCACTAACTGGCTCACTGATAGAACCCATATAGTCAAAATAGGGGAATCGACCTCCAACAGCAGACCTGTGATGTAACACGGGGATCAGTCCTGGGACCTCTACTGTTTGCAATCTATTTCTCTGAAGTACAAGCAAAAACTAAATGTCTGGCTGACAAAGTTTGCTGATGACTGCAAACTGGGAGCAGTCATAGAATCTCCAAATGATGTCAACATCCTACAATAGGGTCTTAAACAAACAAATGATCGGTGCCAAAGTCATGGCCTTAAGTTCAATGCAAAAAATATATTATCATCCCTTTTGGTAAGAGTGATGGTCCTGATAACTACTACATCAATAGCAACACCTTAAGTACATATTCAGTGGTAAGAGACCTGGTCACACATGTTGACAGTAACCTTACCTTTGACCACCATGTCTCCACAGTGATAAGAAGGGCATTCTGTATTACTCATCTCATAAGTAAAGGCATTGCCTACAGAAAAAAAGAAGTTATAACCTCCCTGTACACTTCCCTCATCAGGCCAATAATTGAGTACAACACCCCTTTTGGTATGTGCCTTTCCAAGAGCCTTCAGCAACTGGAGAGACCACAAAGGTTTCTCACAAGGAAAATTCAAGGTATTCAGCATCTGTTCTGTGTGGATCAACTGAAATCACTGTCACTTTATTCTGCTTCATACAGACTACTCAGAGGTGATTGCTGCTTTGCATATAAGGCAATCTCTGACCCTGCTTTATTGGAAATGCTGTATATCTGTAAGTCAAATGGTACACGGGTCACTCACTCTAAAGACCTTAACCTGGTATGTGACATTAATAGAACCTGCTGGATGGACAGATTTGTCTCCCAGAAGTTACCACAACTTTGGAACTGACTTCCACTTCATGTCAAACAGAGCACCGCATTGGCCCTCTTCAAATGCAGTCTGGATGACTAGATGGGTAACTGTAAATTCACACCCTTGGACAGGAGCAATAGGAGCTGATTGTGGAAATAAGAGTAGAACTTAGCTAGACTTGTAAGGGCCATAGGGCCATTAGCTTAGTAACTTCCTGTCATCCTATGATCTTTTATAATCCTCCACTAGTCTGCATATATTGAATTACTTGGGTTCAATTAGACACTAGAGTGACTACATCTACAAACAGAGCATGTCTGTAAATGTCAACAAATGGATGCAAATTAGATGCATTACAGAGTTTGTAATATATATTTTGAAGAAGAGAATGAGGTGAAGGAAACTATTCATCCAACAGAAGTTAAAGATCTAGGTGAGAATGATTTATCCACAATAGTAGAGAGAACCATCATAAATATAATGGATTTGGGAACTTTAAATGGAAGGACTGAGTTAAAAGTCTGCAGTAGCTAAACAAGATGAAGGAGAGTAATGTGTTTGGGAAGAACAATGGCTGCTATTTTTCTATATTGCCTCCCCATAAAAAGTGCCATAACTTAAGAAGTTCATACTATGCAGCACTGCAACACACACCTGCATTCCATATGCTTCAGTTAATTTTATTTTCTAAAGGTAGCTGGCATCCCCTTAACCCTATCTCTTTTTAGAACTGCCTAGACAGTAGTTAAAGAGGGTGCCAAATATTGTTTAAACACAATTAAATGAAAATGCAGTTTGCTGATGTGATTGATACAGTTTATTGGAGATATGCAACCTGAAACCTAGAAAGAGATCTTTTCACTAAACAATTTATGTGAAGCATAGATACTGAAAAATTATTTCTAATAATGCATAAAGAGAAAGAAGAAATATGAAATCAGAGATGGTGAGTGGAAGCAGGGAGTAAGTACCCAGAATATCAGAAAGTGCACTGAATAATAGCAGTGTTGGATGGGAGAGAGGGAGAGTGCAGAAAGAGCAAAGGAATGCAGGACAGAACATGGTGCATAGGGTTAAGAGATTATTTTTTTATCTTAGAGCTTTATTTTGCACAGGTTATTTTCAGAGAAGTAATAACAGAAGTGCAGTATTTCAAACGTTAGCAAACAACATCTTTAGTAAAGATTCACAAGCTACAACCATCTTCATTTCAGCTACCTGGTAATGATTTAAGTTAATGAACATGATGTAGCAGGTGCAATGAGGTGTTTTTCTGGTGACAGTAGTAATATGATGCATTGGATTTACAGAATTGGTAGTACCAATGAATGGCGCAGTATGGGTAGGTTTTGGAGCCATCTGCTACTTTGAGGGTTATCAGTAAAGGGGTCACAAAATACGCTATCTGCCAAAATAGATTAGCTTCTGCACAATTCTGTATGGCAAAGAAAAGTCTGTACTATTGTAATTGTAAGTACCCCATGCAATAGTTTAATTACTTCCTTTGTTTTATTTATTAAGTTTTGTAGACCAGGTTAATATCATTGTGCTTAGGTCTGGAGCACTAGGAAACTTCCCTTCTGTCGATGTAGATCCAACTAGAGGCATGCTAGGTGAGTATATATTAGATAACGGACTGCACAACAAACAGATAAAGACAAAAAAGTACAGAGAAACTTATTAGGGACCTGGGGACCCAAGTTGATAGCAATCTCTCCTTTGAAAACCACATTGCCAAAGTGGTTAGAAAGACCTTCTACATAGCCCACCTCATCACGAAGGGTTTCACATCTAGATCAAGAGAGGTAATCGTGCCCCTTTATTCATCCCTCATCAGGCCCATCATAGAATACAATGCCCCTTTTGGGATGTACCTTACCGACACCTGCAGCAATTAGAAAGACCCCAAAAGTATCTCACCAAGAGGATCAAGGGTCTCAAACAGATGCCATATGCTGCTCAGTTAAAAAAACTCCAGCTCTACTCAGTTGCATACCACCTACTTCGAAGCAATCTATGCCTGACATACAAAGCTATGTCAAATCCAGAATTAATGGACATGCTCCACCTCAGTAAATCTAAATCCCTTAGAGCCACACGCTTGAGGGACTTGAACCTCAGCACAGAAATAAATAGAACTTGCTGGAGGGACAGGTTCATAACCCAGAGGCTCCTTTCGCTCTGGAAAAAGAATTCCAGTTCATGTTAGGCAGAGCACCTCACTGAATCTCTTCAAGAAGAATCTTGATAGGTGGATGTGGGATCGTAGGTTTGTCCCAGGGATTACTCCCGTGTCACTATTAGACAGAGGCACAGTAAACTAAACCTTAAAAAGGGCACAGTATACTAAAATCAAGGGGTGGCGTAAGCCATACAGAATCGGGCTAGGCTTATAATTGCCCCAGGGCAGACAGCCTAGTATGAACCTATGAACCTATAAAGGAAAACGATTGAAAACAAGGCAACACAGACAGTGATGGATTATTAATGCATTAGATGCTAGATCTGATGGAGGTAGCAAAATTACAGGCAGAACTTCCTGAGAAACTGTAGTTGGACTGGATGGAATAGAGTTACAACCAGCTCCAGTAGAGATGCAATAGAGATTATGAAGGAGATGAAAGATAAGTTCTGGAAGTACTCTAAGAAACAAATTTATATAGAATGTCTCAATTCAAGGCAGCAGTATGAGAGAAGATTTTGAATATAGCAAAACAGCTATCCACATGCTCTCCTGAAATAAAACAGTCATGAAATTAAAATAACATGAGTAGGAGAATGATATGCACTCAGAAGCAATGTATCAGATTGCTTTATATTTAGGAATAAAGGCCACCTCCAGCAGGTATTAGGTATAAAAGAGGTGCTTGTATATTTGGATGTGAAAACTATGGAAATGAGTATGTCATACTACTTCTGAATCATTTTATACATTTTGAAAAGCAAGTAAAGTCAATCTAAAAGTTACTTGTAAAAAGGGATCATGGAATACCCTATATACAAATAATATTTAACCTCTTATGTAGAGGTAATGCAAGATATATAAATTTAGACATTTGCAATTTTCTTATATCACATATTTTGAATATGGGTTATTGTCTTGGTAAATTTTCTTTGCCCACTCTCAAAGCATTTATGTTAAATCTTACAACAGATATAGAATGCATGATTATACTCAACTATAGGTCTATTGTAAGTGGTGTGCAACGGATTCCTATTGAGTTATCGAATTACTGAAACTTCAAACCTGAAAACATTGAACACAAATGTTTGAAGTTTCAGCAATTCAAATAAAAAAAAAAACAGCTCAATAACTGTTGTAAGTAGGGGGGCAAGGGCCCCTGTACCCCCCACACTCCCCGCTCTTTAAATATACCAACTCTGAGATCACACTACAGTGCAGTAAAGGGAAATACTCCCTTTCCACACTGTAGTGCAGTCTCAGAGTTGGTATATAGAGTGGGGGTGTGGGGGGTTTAGGGGGCTTGCCCCCCTGCTTACGACAGTTACTTTTTGTCTGTTGTTGCTTGTTTTTTTTTGTGTTTTAAATTATAAAACTTTGAACATACAAGTTCAATCTTGTGGTGTTTACAGTTTTATAGTTTCAATCACGTAATAGGAACCTGTGTACAACACAGTCAACTACTGTCTCTAGAGTTAATATTCTTAAGCCCAGTTCCAGGTTGTTGCATAGATTTACATTTTATTGTTTCAGCAAGCTTTCCAAAAGAGAGATTCTTCGTAATCAAGACAAGTAGATTGTTGAAAATCTCAGTTTCCTTTAAAGTTGATGATGGAATTGATCAGGGAAATAATCCTACATTTTTCAAAGTACATTACTGAGCTTTTATGTTTACTAAACTTTGACTATCAGCTTCTGCCCAAGTACTAATTTCCAAAATATAGCTGTTCAGGATTAAAGCATCATCCTTGATGGTTATCATGAAACCAATCTTTAGAATACTAGCATACTTGCTTATAAAACAATGTTCTTTGGAAAGGTTGCAAAAACAAAATTGATGGGACACAAAACAGATTCCTATGACACATCAACAGTGACTTGGAGGAATTCTGAGTTTTACATTGAATGTCAACTGGTGACAATCTTCCACATAGCCAAGACATAACCCATCTTCTAAGGTACGAGTTGAATTTTTTGCCTTTAGCATTGCCTTATGAATAACAAAGTGGAATAAAAAAAACTGCCTTGGTCATAAATAAGTACAGTATACCAGATGTTATGCCTTCATCTCCAGCCCAGGAGATCTGCACATAAAATTAAATCAAATTTATCGGTGTTGATCTCCCTTGGAACTGAAAAATATCTAATAGCCGTAGTTCATTTTATCAGGCCCATACACATATTTATTTAATACACTGCTCAGTGTTTTCATATCAGTATCACTGTTAAAAAAAAAGATAGGGAGCATCTGATTCAATACAATTCCATAATTATTTTTCTCAGAATTTTGATTATTACTACTGAGATGAACAAAATAATAATCAAATTTATTTGCTTTTGAATTAATACCATGCTGTATATCAGTGAATTGTTCGCCTTCAGTATATTAATTATATTTTGGATTCTAATATTTCAAAAATTATACCTGTAACAGATCTTATTAGATTTATCTTCCATTATTTTGTTCATAAGATGAGGAATATTCAATAGTTTTAACTTTCAGATTTCTACTTACCCCAGTCAGTTTCTTTTTTTGTAATAAGTAGGACATTTCTTGCATATTTTGAAGACACTTTTCATATTATTATGTAATTATTTGAGGTACTGATAAACACTGACAGTTGAATCATCACTCTGTTGTATTACATTTTCAAGAGTAGAATAACCATAATATCTATATTTTCAGAGGCATTCAAAGGACCAGTCAGTATTGTTTAATAAGTGATAAGTTGTTTGGTAATTGACCTTAATAAAATTTAACTGATTTGAACAAATTGTATAAGTGAAGAGTTTTGTTATCTCAAAAGTTAGAGTATTATGATCTAAAGAGCTTAACAGCAGACTAATTGACACATTATGGATCTTATTTGTGATATTTGTGAAAATGGCATCCAATATATCATTCCCTCTGGGGGTTACTTGTACTAATTGATATAAACATTAAAAAGATAACATACTTAAAACTAAACTACTTGGAATATATGCCTTTTGCCTGATAAAGTTTTCTAGTTGATATTGGGGTTTAGCAGACTCTTTAATAAGGAAGAGAATTATGACAGTCTATAACGAGCTATTGTGTATCTCATATTCATGCCATTGATTCATTGCAGTTTTTTAATGAGGTATTATGTGCAAAGCTTGAAAAATAGCTCAGTTGTGTAAAAGACTAAATAAAAAAGAAAATAGCATTACATGATTTGGTGTGGTACTACAGATGTTGATAGATAAGGAGTATATTTTTGAAGAGATGTGAAATTGGCTTTCAAGAGTTTTACAGGAAAATGGAGAGCTTTACGAGTGAGCAGGACATTCTATATGGTAGTTTAGTACTCAGCATGTATCTTCAGCATTTATATCAAGTTGTGAAGAGTCCTTTAACTGGTGTTATGCTTTTATACATATTAACCTGAAACAGATAGCATAACTTAAGCAGTTTATATTATGTGCCACTGGAGAATGTTCCTGTAGACTACATTTTCTGTTCATTCCATCCGTAAAGGGGCTAGTACTCCCCTTAATCCCCTACTATATCAGAACTAGCTGGGTGTGGGTTGATGGAGACACCAGTTCATCTTATAAGTGGAATTAATTGAAAACACAGTGTGCCAATCTTGTTGATTGGGGATAGACTTCCAGAAGAACAAACATTCCAGTCTGAAAACTGTGTGAATGATGTGATAATTCCAACCTCAAATCAGCTTACTAAGAAAGAAGGGATCAGGATTGGTGAAGATTTTAGCATTTAACATTAGTGCAAATGGAGCTTTGTTTGATATACCCCAGCCTGGAAATTATTCAGTTAACTAGCTGGGTAATAGAATTTTGATACAATTGTGACACCAAAAATTGTACAGAACTTTGATAAATTAACTGTAATTCCATCACTTAAACATCTGGTTTCAGAATCTGCTGCCACACCAATAAAACATTTTTGCAGTAAATGTTCTCCACCTGTAACCCTGCACTCCTGATAATGTATAAATGTGCAAGTAAACTTACCACAACAGTAGATTATTTAAGAAATCACTGTTGCGAAAGCCTAAGCTGTTTGGGTCCTACCCCCATTGAACTGACAGCTTTACAAAGCTAAATGGCTCTGTTCATGGATTCAAGCTGTACTGAGCTCAAGAGGAGCTCCAAAAAAGGACAACTGGAACACCAAAATACTCAAAGCTTTATTTGCCAGAAAAGGAAGACAAGACCCCTGAAAGTAACAGTACTAGGAAGCATACAAAAAGGTAAACCATATACTCAGGGTATATATATATATATATATATATCCACACCCTAGAAATACCAAAAACTATCACCTAAACAAGGTTGCTGGAGGAGGAATGGGGTGGTTATAGCAAGAGTGATCTACTAGAACATCTACTACTAAGACTACTGAAGCTCCAGGAGAATGGTCCTAGCAAAGCCTGTTCTAGACCTGGAAAAGGAGTCCAGTTTGTGCAGCTTTATAAAAGTATGTACAGAGGACCAGTTGCTGCCTCTAGAATTCTTATAGAGTCCAGTCCTTTTCAGAATGCCACCAAAGAAGCAAAACTCCTAGTGAAATGGGCTGTAACCCTGCCAAGAAGTGTCTTATTATGGTGAGTAACAGAATGAGAAGATCATCAGCAAATAACTTACTTTGATGATGGTTGCCCTTTACTCTTGCCATCATAGGAGAAAACCAGATGGTCAGACTTTCTGAATGCTTGAGTTTATTTCTAGGTTTTTCTGAACTGCCTGTGAACATCCAGAGTATGAAGAATCTTTTCTTCTTTGTTTTTGGATTAAGGAAGGAAGACAGAGATTCATAAATTGGCTCAAGATAAACTCTGAAACCACTTTAGACATAAAGGAAGGGTTAGTTCTCAAAGAAACCCTGTCCTTGTGAGAAATGAAGCACGGTTGACTCACTATATGCGCTTGTTACGCAGATGCTCTCATAGTAGAAGTCAGAAGAGTGAGCAAAACAGTCCCGAATGTGAGGAACCTCAATTTAGCCTGATGAACTGGTTCAAGTGGAAAAAAGAGTAAGATTTTCAAGAACAAAGTTAAGATCCTAAGGAGAAGCCACTTGTTTTCTAGGCAGTTGGATATGCAGCTCCCTTTTCAAAAACTCATTTACTTGAGTATGGTTAGAAGGGAGGGGGTCTAAGGGCATACAAGCAGAAATGGCCAAAAATTCATCTTGACAGAGGAATAAGAAATGGCAGAGGACTGTAACTACACACAAATAATCAATAATCAGAGGTCTGAAAAATGTATTGGTTCTTGGACTGGCACCTACTAGAAATATGATTTCCTAGTCACATTTTCTCACCTCCTTCAGTCCTTGCTGCATGACCTTAGGAAAAAAGGTGCTCAAAATATATGAAAATTCTATTACGCAGCTTAACTGAAGAATTTCCAGGCTGCAGTGATTAAACGACCCCTGTCTTGTGTGAGCAAATCCATTTTAAGAGGATGCCTGTAGTAATTGCTCTTAGCCAGACTGAAAAGAAGGGACAAACACTGGTACTTGGACCAAAAGAAAGTGACCCCAACAATTTTTGGGGAACCTTTCTGGATCTTAAGAAGAAACCTGGACATCAGTGGGAAGTGTAGAATAGCATACTCTCTCTGATGGAAATGAGAAGGCATCTGTCTTCCAAGTCTGTTTGCAAAGAATCTTGGAGAAGAATTTCCTTATTTATTTATTCTGAGAGGAGGCAGGCAGCTCTCTCTGAGATATTCCCCACAGCTGGAACAAATCTTCAAAGATCTTGAGATGAAATTTACATTCAAAAGGATCATGCTTAGCTTGTCTGCAATCAGTGTTACATCTCATGAAATGTGTGAAGCCTCAAAAATCAAACTGAGATGAGTCAGCATCTCCCAGGCTATCATAGCAACTGTGAAAAGAGAGTAAGAGCTGGTACCCTCTGTTTGGTTGTGTGCCATTGTGGTGGTATGAGTGTTACCTTGCAAGGACCAGTGAATATTTAATGCTTTCAAAGCATTGATCACGGCAATCATCTCTCTGTCATTTATGAGCTTCTGTCTGTGTGTCTGTTTGTAGTGAGAGTTCCAAAGACCTGTCACACCTTAAAACTGCTCTTCTTGCCAGATCTGATACATCTGTAGTGACAGACTAGAGAGGATTCAGAAGGGAGAATTTGAAACCTTAGATGAGGGATGTTTGGTTTTCCCACCAAAAAAACTTCCAACTTACAAACCTCAAAACTGGGATCTGAAAAGACAAAAAGTTAAAGATGCTGAGCCCAGACTGAGCTGCGGTACCATTGCATCATTTCAGTCGTGTGAAGTTTGGCCAACGAAAGCATGACAATGGTAGATGTCATGTATCCCAAAATCCTGAGAAATTTCCTTGCAGATACCTGTTTTTGTTTGGAAAATTTTGGGAAGAACGGTTGAAACATCTCTGCTTTGTTTGGAAGAAGGGCTGATCCCAAGGTAGAATCTAACAGGCATCGCAGGAAAACAATGGAAGATTTCTGTAAGTTGAATTGAAAACCCAGATTGAGTAGAAGATTCTAAACAGTTGCAAAAACTCTTTTGACAACTGGAAAAAGAGTCTGCAAGGGTAAGGCCATTTTCCAAATATGGAAACAGGTGAATGCCTTGAAGATTGCAAAAAGCAATTATTGGAGCCAAACACTTTTAGAATACCTATAGTACCGTTTGAAGTCCTAAGGGTAAGACGAAGAACTGATAATGTAAGCCAGATGCGGAAAATATTAAAACAGTTCTGAAGTTTTTGTCAATGGAAATGTGATGGTAAGCATTCTTTAATTCTAATTTGACCATGAAAGCTAGTGAATAGATTGAAGGCGGAAGGGACCAAAGGGATAGATTTTGAACTTTGAAATTTTAACAAAAATATTTAGAAAGGAATATTCTAGCAGAGGCCTCCGTGATCCTTCCCCATCTACCACAAAAAATGTTCTTGAATAAAGCCTTTGCCCATCTGTCAGAGAGGCATTTGTTTTACATGTTTCTATGACATTTCACAAAGAATTAGATGAAACAGATAGACTTATTTACTAAGCAAGGAGGAATCCCCAAAAAAGGAGGGAGAGATTCCCATTGCCAAATGCACTCCTTCTGAATTACATTCAGAACCCATTTGTCAGAAACAGTCTGGTGCTACAAGGGGAGATAAGGACTC
Source organism: Protopterus annectens (assembly GCF_019279795.1). Classification (NCBI taxonomy): domain Eukaryota; kingdom Metazoa; phylum Chordata; order Ceratodontiformes; family Protopteridae; genus Protopterus; species Protopterus annectens. The sequence goes on along the minus strand of NC_056737.1, from coordinate 1,802,283,323 downwards.
ATTGTGAGGGAGAGACTGCTAAAGTGTGAGGACTATTCAGCTTGATGAAGCAAATAGACATGCTGGCTGGAAGGACTTTCCTTCATTTCTAGAGGCCTTTCCTTTCTTTTTGGAGCATCCTTGTCCTTGTTTTTTGAAATACTTCTGGAGCGTTGCTGCTTGAACTGCTTATTACAAAGTGGAGCTGAGGAGTAAGGGAAATTTTTATTTGCCTTTAAAAGGTAGAGTAACTTTGAATCAACCTTCCTCTTTCATTGCATTTTTAGGCAGCTCAACTGCAGAAGTGCTAAACAAAATTTCTTTGTCTAAGGGAGAATTTAAAATTCGATACTTAACATCTTTAGAAACGTTAAGAGAAGAAATCCCATATTTCATCTCATTTCTGGTACTGAAGAAGTGGCTCTGAAGGTAGTATCAGCAGCAGCATCATAAACTTAAATTAGAACATGCTTAGTAATGAGAAGCAGGTATTAATGAGGCATTCAAAGAATTGCTTTATATTAGAATAGGAAAGATGAGCTATTAACTTTTGTAGGTTCTCAAAATATACAAGCAAAAGTTTTAACATATGAGCTTGACTGTTTACAATTCTGAAAGTTAAAGTAACAGAATATAATACTTTTTTCTCTAACTTGTTAAAAGCTTTCACATCAGTGTTAGAAGGAATGTGTTACCAGCTGCAATCCATTTAGCAGAAACAGTTTTGCATAAGGAAATCACTGCCAGATCTGCTTTAGGGTTAGACAATAATATGTATGAGTCTGAGGTATCATGTAAAACTGGTCAGACTTTCAGTGTGTGTGTGTGTGTGTGGGGGGGGGGGGGGGGCAGAAAGTTACTATTAGACAAACTAGAAGCAATAAGAAAAAAAACATTCTTTAACCAAACAAAACATAAGGCAAAGCGGGTGATGTAGATATAGCCAATAGTTTCTAATCACAATACTTTTCTGTATAACAGGAAAGTCATTCTGCTCACACTGAAAAACTCTTTCTTCTTTGATAAAGTCTCAGAGAAAGATAAACCTTCAAGAGGGAAATCTGAAACAATACTTTCCTGTTGGGAAGAAATACCTGAAGTACAGCCATCCTTCTGCACTGTCTCATTGCCTTATTTGCCTTTACAGAAAATATAAGTCAGAAAGACAGGGAACTCTTATCATTTTCAATATTCCTGAGAAAATCCTTATAGGAATACCATCTGTTAGAAAGCATACTCATCTCAGAATCAGTGTCCATCTCCTGGCTAAGTAAAGGGACTTCTCATGCCCCTTCCCCTGGGTTCTCCATTGCCCAACAATGGGATCCATACACCCTTAATGGTTGTGGCTTTCCCCAGTCCTTCATAGGTGTAGATGCAATGCCAGAGGGACCAGGGGAAAAAGATGAGTGGTCTAAAGAACCAGAAGCGGCCATAATACAGTCACCGACCAGTGGCTGATGCACAACAGTAGTAGGCTGACACCCAGAAACTCCCCGACAACTTTTATTTTCTTGTGGACAGGGAAAGGAAAAACACAGAGACCCGCAACTGCTCCATAGGTAAAGCCAAGAATGAGACTTCAAAAGTTGATATCAGAGTCTGAACAATCAGAAAATAGTAGATAGAGAACATTTAATTATGAGGAAAGTAAACCACTGACAGTTCCCCACAAGCATAGCATCCTGCCCTCGAGACATAAACCTACAAAACCTGTAGGAAAAAAATAGTCAAAAATCAGAAACTTTTTACAGAAGCATTTCCTATTAAATATAATATTTCAGTGTGAGAAACACAGAAATTTTCTTCAGAAAAAATAAATAGTGGAAGGTTTTTCCTAACAGCCTTGAAAGATTGCTAGCCAACTAACAGTTGGGGCACAATAAATAAACATACTTTGGCAGCAAAAAAGCTCTTTGAGTACTTGGGTGCTCTAACTGTTCTTTTATATGGAACTCCCCTTGATCTCTGGACAGACAGAGAGTGTGGAAGGCATCATTTAGCTTTGGTAAACTGTCTGGTCAGTGAGGGAGGGACCCAAATAACTCAAGGTACTGCTACAACTATCTAATGCTGAACATCTATATTTACTAACACCGAGGTCTCAGATGTTGAAATAGAGGGAATACTGCAATATACTACATCCTTAAATTTAAAATGTATGCCTTCATTTTCAGAATGACAATTTCACCATTTAGAAGACCACAGTTATCACTTCCAGAATTACAACAGGTATCTGAAACTAGATTATGCTAATGAATATCAGAGGCACTGCCATTAGTATGGTTGTGGCACATATATCACAAAGACACAGTAAACACATCTGACAGTAAAATACAGTAAAAAAGAACTGATAGCAGACTTATGTCAGAAAAGAAGGGGTCCAATAACAGTTGACACTGTGAGCATTTCATTTACAGCACTGCAGCCTTGATTTTACTTTAGTTATCCTTTGTTAATCAGGTTAGTCCTACTAGCTAGCAGACTCTTTTCAGGGGAGACCTGAGGTGGTATTTATACTAGAAGGAAAAATTTGACCAGTGCATCAGGGAACTTCACCTACTGAATTAATAGGTGCTGTGGGAACTTTTGCATCCATCTGAGCTACCACCAACAAGCAGATGGGGCCTTTGTTTAATGTCTTATCTGAAGGATGGCACAATCAGAAATGTAGCACCTCCTTATACTGCACTGCAGTGTCACCAATAGATCTACCTGGTGTGGCAGTAGAACCCACAGCCGTCTGCATGAAAGGCAAGTGTGCTACCTGTTGTGCCACTGGCACTGCAACTAAAGAAATCAGGCATACAATTTTGCAGTTGCAGTTAACAGGTATATAAGCATGAAAGATACACATAATATATTGTATACTTTCACATTTCGCAAATTTTGTAATAGGCTACACAAGACTCAATAAATGTTAAATGTTTTCACAGAATGCATTTCACTTTATGCAGATGAATGCAGATTACCATCAAAAATGAAAAAAAAAATCTTCAAACCATTGGACAAAAATAATTTTCATTCAGCATTTTACAAAAACAAGCATAAGGGTCACAAAATAACTAATGGTCAAATTGTCCCAGCATGCACTGGACAGTGATGAGCATGGCAAGATGACAAGAAACATTTGCCCTGGATGTGATGTCATATTTTTATAATAAATGAGATTAACAAAACTAGAAATTGAAGTGGCTGGATGAAATAGACATTCATTGTCTTTAAGTCCTTACATTTTCTCTATTTTGTTATAATAATGTTTAATATCTTTATCCATCTATTATATGTGATGTAAATCATGGAGTTGGTATATTTATCCTATTTATTTAAAAAACAATATAATTCCAGTTCAGTTTCTAGTTCTGTCTCTGTCTGCTTCTTGCTAGTCATCACATAACTTGAATCCTACCCAGACAGTACTTTATATCCAGCTTTCATGCATCTTACAATTCTTTGCTCTCTAGCACTTAGGAAAAATCAGCTTACCAGAATTCTTACAAGTTTCCATTGTTCATCTGAAAACAGCAGACTACATAGTCTATAGTTCTGAAAAATGTTCAACTATAAGACCAGCTACCCAATGGTAGATATCATAGCACCATTTTAGATCAGCATTAAAGAAGCTAGTCAGATGTTCATAATACAAAACTGCTTTGGTGGGTCTCTGTTCATCCATGCTATTGTAAAACTCTGCAGTAGCCTACAGACATAAATAAGAAATCTGCTACAAAGGCATAGTTTATTAACTTAAGTAATACTCAGGCTTTCAGTATATGTCACTTTGGGACAGTGCCCTGTGAGACACAATTTGTGACATTTTTCTATCTGTAGCAAATACCATCAATCTTAATGGTAAGGGTTTTGTCAGATAGACAATTACCAGTCCAGCAAACTATGCATGGCTTAATGTTGAATTGGAAGAATTTGTCAAAAATCTCAGCATGGGAGATTGTGTCAAAGTACATGCCACAGCTTAGATCAGCAATGTGGACTGTACACACCCTATCCATGGCTGCAGTAACCAGCTAACTAACTGAATATATTATCTGTAATTTTTATCCTTATGCCTCATCTGTAGCTAGAATCTGCCCAGCTGGACTTGCTGGTCATCCAAAGTTTTAGTAAATAAATAAATAAATAGCCATATGTATGCCTACATGCACATATAAATACATACAGCACGTCATACTTTAATCTGTGTAGTCTATATGTCAAACCACTTTTGTTGCCAGCTAAATTCTCTTGTGTTTACCCTTTGAGGTAAAAAAAAAATATTTATTAGTGTTTTTCTTTATTTTCAGTTTTGTGAAGTCCCATGCAAGGCTCAAGAATAACATTTCTGAATGTTTTTTTTTTTAAATATTTTATTACACCTGGTTTTTTTTTTTTTTTGTTTGTTTTTTGGAATCAAATGTTTTCCTGGGGAAATTAAATTAAATCACTTCTGAAAGTAGTTATTAACCACTGATAAAATGTATTAAAATATTATTTGAACCTGAGATACATTATTCTTGGAAATCTAAACTAATGTTCTGTATTTTATTGTATTTCAGACAGAGCACAAAAGGTAAGCAGATATTTTAAAAATGTTGCTATACTTGATGAATTCACACCATGGCATAAACATAATAAATCATCACAACTGATAATGTTCTATATTTAGTTTTGGAATTCTTAATTAAAACAAGTAAAGGCAGCTTGTCTATAAATGATTAGTGATGAACAAAAGTATAATGAGATGATTTTGTGTTCAAATTAGTTGAAAGGTAATGCCAGCAGTTACTACCTGTGAATGAATTTTATTACTGAAATTTCAGAATGTCATGTAACTCATTGTCTTTCAGTATCATATTTTCTTTAAAGTATGATTTTTACTTCTCTTACTGTATTCAAACATAACTTGGATGAAGGGATGGGTAACCAGAAATTGACCTCTGGTTTAGCACCAATGGCCCCCATTAATGGTGTTCCCTGGAGATTATGATACAATTTCATAACATTAACTTTGGCTTCCAAAAAGTAAATGCCAGAGAGAAATGGTGCAAGGACTAAACCCTAGGACACTCCACTAGTGACAGGTCATTTGGAGGAGGGGCAGCCACCCACCTTTATTTGCTGTGTTCTGTTTGTGAATTAATTTTATCTCCATCAAGTTACAGAGGGATTAACATTTAGTTGGGAGAATGTATCTATGATGTCTACATGTGGGATGGTGTTAAATACCTATACAAGGTGTAGATAATTAGTGTGCACTGAATTGCCCTTATCACTTGCCTCAGTGACTTTTTTTTAAATGAAAGCAACCAAGTTAACCAAGCAGGACATGCCCTTGATGAATCCAAACTGGGTCAGGTCACCCCCTTACCTCTACTTACATTTTCCTACAGTGAGATTGCACCAGCCCATAATAACAGAAAACTCCTTCAGATTAATTCCAGTTTACATCTATATGTATATTTAAGAAAGAGTCAGAATTATATTCATTATTCTGAAGAAGAACCATTTGGATGATATTATGGTAAGTGTGGCTTTTCAAATGGGCATAATCATATCCAAAAGAAGAAGAAGAATACTTTTGGGATATACGCTTAAGAATCCTTCGGCTGTAAGACAAAGCATGTAAGACATGGCATCTCTTGGTCTACTGTACTTCATGCAGTCATCCATCTTCGTCTTACCAGTTAAAATCATCTTTTCATTATAGTCATTTTAAACACACCCATATAATTAATGATTTCTGTGGAAGTGAATTAACTGCAGATCCATGTTTTTTGCATGTCATAAATAGTGCTAATGCCATGTAAAAGAAAATGGTTGAAAACTAAATTAGAACATTAAGGCCACCAGATTTACTGGATACATTTAAAATCTCGGCCAGTAGGTTAAATCAAAATAATGGCTTCTGTGGTAGTTTTTTGACTCCCTGATTCAAGGAAAGTACCTAGCATTGTGGTATCATGGTAGCACATTAGAGTGAATTTTTGTCTGCTGGAAACTTATTTCTGCTCTTGGCAGTTAAGATTTTTAATAAGGATGCTTATCAGAAAGCAAGATCAGGACATTGGTTGCCCTGTGGTTTCTTGATCAAATATCTGTCCATATCTAAATATTGATTAATTTAATAGTTAAGAGTGAAGTAACCCTTGCCCTTGGCTCAGGTATCTATTAATGAAAGTCTCTAACTAATTGTAAATAAATTAATTGCAACCTGATCTTCGGGATCATCAAAGATGAACAAATCACCAGCAGTATTAGCAAATATAAACATGTTTACTTGATAGCCTTAAGAAATGTTCTAACAAATGCAAAAAGCAGCTAAACAAATCGCCAGTCACAAAATTCAGTTTTGTTACGATCATGACATAATGAAAGATGATGGGTATAGCAGTTTCTGCATGAAGTAAACTAGCTATATACAGTGCCAATAACACTACTCAAGTTTGCTAAAGGAAATCAGAATATGTTTATCATATTGTGACTTTAATAAAGATGTTGCTCCTTTCTTGGTTGCATGATTAGAATTTCGCAGAGGACAGTGTGAGTTATCTCATATATTAGACCATATTTAGATAAGCAATGTGGACTGTACATGCCATAACTGTGGCTGCAGTAACCAACTAACTAAATACATTCTCCTTAGTTTTTCTCCTTATGCCTCATCCAAGGGCAAAGGTTACATGACTCAACTGTTAAATTCATCAATATTTAAGTATGGACACATATTTGATCAAGAATCACAACAGTCAATGATTACATAAAAAGGCACTGAAAATTTAACAGCCTTTTGACAGGAAAAGCTCCTTCAAGCTCAGTAACCCCAAAGTTATTGCGTAGAATAAAATTCATCTGTGATGGAAACACTAACAGAACACTATGAGGTCTGCAATACTGGAGACATACAGAAATTATTCTCATCCCATGAAGAATGTGAATTTATGTCAGAAATATTAATTTAGATGATGCAGAATTCCATTTCTGACATGTGTTTATACATGGATCAAAATGTTGCAGTGAAGTTATCATTAAGCAGAAAGCATTACTTACATATGATTATTTGTTGTTTACATTTGGGTTCAGTGAATTTAGCTTACTCTGATTTACTGACCTACAGAGGGCTCAGATAAAAAAATAATATAATTAGTTTAGCTTTTGAGGCTAGAATCCTCTCTAAAGCATATGAAGGAGATGCTCGGATACTGGCATTTTGCAGTTACCACTTGTAAACTCTAATAATGCTTTTGTGTAAGATGTAAAATTACAAGTTACAAAGTACAAGGATTGGTTGGCATTCCACATTCCATGGAAGTTGTGTATTACAAGGATTGTTTAGCTTTCCACATTCCATGAAAGTTGTGTATTACAAGGACTGGTTGGCGTTCCACATTCCATGGAAGTTGTATATTACAAGGATTGGTTAACATTCCACATTCCATGGAAGTTGTGTATTACAAGGATTGGTTGGCATTCCACATTCCATGGAAGTTGTATATTACAAGGATTGGTTGGCATTCCACATTCCATGGAAGTTGTGTATTACAAGGATTGGTTGGCATTCCACATTCCATGAAAGTTGTGTATTACAAGGATTGGTTGGCATTCCACATTCCATGAAAGTTGTGCATTACAAGGATTGGCTGGCATTCCACATTCCATGGATGTTGTGTATTACAAGGATTGGTTGGCATTCCACATTCCATGGAAGTTGTGTATTACAAGGATTGGTTGGCATTCCACATTCCATGAAAGTTGTGTATGTGCTCCAAGATGTGCCTGCTCATTGTCATGTCCCACTGAAGGCAGACATTTTTTTTAAATCTATTAGACTGCAAACACTTGGGGGGTGCCTGGGTATGGAGAAACACAAATGACACAGGTATTAAAACCATAGTCAGAGCAAGCTATGTAGAAGAGTCTCACCCACAAATCATCTCAACTTTTATACTGTTCTTCTTTTCCATCTGTAAAATATGCATGTGAATAACAAGATATTGTAGCATTTTCATAGTGCATGAATATTGAGCTATGAATGACTCTTTTAAACACAGTGTAACATGATATTTTTTTTTATTAGGGACAGAAAGGTGAACCTGGAGTAGTTCCTTTTGTAAGTAAAGTTCTTTTTATGTCAATTTTTGAATATACTGTATTTCTTATTCAATATTTATTATGAGGATATATGACAGTCAATGTAAAAGTTCTTCAATTACAAATTTTGGAATAGATCAGTGTACCCCAGTTCTAAAATCTGTAAACTGTAACGTTATGTCACTAAAATGCCATAGATTGTTGTAAAGTGCTAAATGACTAGCTTATAGTTGTATTCTTTGTACTGGTAGTCAGGGATTTCCTAATAGAAAGAGAGTTTATTCAAGCAAAGTGAAATAAAACACACACAGGATGATGTGTATTATAGTACTAAAATTATAAGGTATACTTTAGCTCATGGCTACAGCAAGCTATGTTATGCTATTTTAACTTATGTGATATGATTACTAGTTATTGTTTGGTTTGCCATAGCTTATCCACAGCTCTAGCAAGTCATTATCCCACACACGTTATCATTACTGAAAATTACTGCTTATTTTGTATTCTGTCAGAATGCCCAGGAAAGGAAATTACATACTTGTGCATCTCAGAGTCAATGATATCCAGAGAAAATCAATCACACAATAGTGTATATCTAAAATTGTCTCATGAAATACCAAATGCTCAAAAGATGGAATACAAAGAAGTGATCTTGAAGAAAAAAAAATTCAGTGTGGCCATTGCACACTCCCTGCTAACTATATATACCAACATCAAGATGACACAAAAGTAAGGAAGGGGAAATTCTCCATTTACAGCAATTTTGCATATAAAGCAGCTGGCATGCTGATAAGAACATTTGCTCTTTTAAGTGTTTGCTCCTATAGATTGCAACCATAAGATTATGCATATTTATGTATATATCTATATCTATCTATCTATCTATCTATCTATCTATCTATCTATCTATCTATAGATGCTTTCTGCTACTTTTGTTGAATAGTGCTTTGGTCAACATCTGTTTTGTCAACCAAATTGTGTTGACTATATAGATGGTCAACACATGTCCACAAAAGTAGCAGATTGGACGATTAGGATTGAGGTTTGTGAATTTGCCCTTTCCTTAAGAGCTGTGCAATCTCAGACTTAGTATATGTATTTAGCAGGGACAGGTTTCATTTTTGGTTTTTCCATTTTTATATGTGCTGAGAATGATGCTCAGCACATGCATAGTAGTATGTCGATATGCTTAAGTTAGACCAATTGCCCTTGATATTATGCACATTGATATTAGTGCCATTCAACAAACTTAAATAAATCCAAACACACACACACACACACACACACACACACACACACACACACACACATATAAATATATGGTTCCACTTTGAATCATTGAAAACTTGAAACATCGAAATTCTGATCATCGAGACCAGAACATCGAGTTTCAAACCATCGAAGATTCAAAGGCAATGTATAAAAAAGAAAAAAAAACTCTAAAAACTGTTTTTTGCAGGGGGGCTTTGCCCCCCTGCACCCCTCACACACCCCCAGCTTTAATATACCAACTCCGAGATCGCACTACAGTGGGATAAAGGGAAATCTCTGTTTTAGCGCTATTTGCAGAAGCACTAAATGGGAGATTTCCCATACCCTGTCTGCAGTGCCATCACAGAGATGGCACATTCACAGACACAGTGTGCAGGGCATTTTGCTGCCCTGCAGAAATACTAGCTTTTACCCCATTTTTACTCACCTTTTTCTTCTCCTTGACAACATCGATGTTCTAAACACTCGATGATATGGTCTCGACCATATGAATTTCGATGGTTTAGAATTTCGATGTTTTCAAGTGGAACCAAATATATATATATATATATATATATATATATATATATATATATATATATATATATATATATATATGTGTGTGTGTATTACAAATATGTATTTGACTAGGGCCATGGGGCCATGTACTATCAATTAATTAGGTGTTCATTTAAAAAAGTTGTTTACTTGTATGCTTTTTTTTCACTTGTATGGCTTTTTTTATTAATTTCATGTTTTTAGCCAAAATGAAGCCTATTCAGACATTGTAATTATCAAACAATGGTGCATGATTCAATTACCAAATTTAAAATCAAAGTCAATCTTTTTTTTATTTTTAATAAGTGTTTCTAATGAATGTATTATTATTCAGATATTATTGAAATAATTGATTGATGGTCAATATTTTTTCCTAAAATTAACTCAAATTTTCATATCCCGCCATTAAGACCCATAGTGTCAGGTATAAGGTCTGAGACAAAATAAATCTCCTTCTGCTTTCTGAACTTCTTGTTTAAAACTATTGTGGTCTTTTTTGAGATTTAGATTACAGGACAGCATACATTTTTTTTTAATTTTTGTGAAAATATGGGAATCACTTTTGATGTAATTACTCATTATTACCAATACGTCTCACTATTGTATTATTTTTGATACTGTTAATAAGTAAACAAATCATGGTATGGTTTTAGCATTTATTCATACACAGAGGTGAGCAAGCCTGGAATTTCTGAAAAAGAACCAAGCTTGAGCCAAACTAGGGCTCATATACTAGAAACACACAGATACACTCACAAAGGCACAAATCACAAATACACATTTACATCAACATACATACTGCATACAAACATACTGCAGTCCCCATGCCAGCCTACACACACACACACACACACACACACACACACACACACACACACACACACACACACACACACACACACACACGCACACATACACGCACACAAACACACATTTGCCCATCACTTACTCATACCTCTCAGTTGTTCCTGATTTTGCCTCATATTTTTGCCTTGTCTCTATAAAAAATGATTTTATGGTAAATCATTGAGAATTACAAGCAGTCAATGTCAGACATTAGAGTTTTATTCTTATTGTTTGGAAAGTACACATTGATACAAAACATTTTGTTCTATTCACTTTTTAATTAAATTACAGTAATGTTTAAAAATTGTCCATGATTTTGGGACTTTGTATACCTATTATTTTTGGCTTTGTCCGTGTCTAGAATTCTTGAGCAAAGAAATTGAGAGGTATAACTTACTATTTATGCTGTTTGCTTACCCAGCACATAAATAAAATAATTAATAATGTTTCACATGACTCATCCAGAAAACAAGAAAATGCTGATATTCAGGCAAAAAAGTGGGGTGACAAATAGAATTCAAGAAGGCAGTCATTTTGTATAATTGTGTTGGTGTAACCCTGTACTTGCAAAAAAATTATTTGCAAAGGATTTAAATATCTGAAATCAATTATTTGAGTTAATAATCAGAGAATCAGCCGAAGTTTTGTACTTACATTTGTTCAGAAAATGTACATTGATGCAAAATATGTTTGATTATCCTCTTAGAACTATAGCGATATTCACAGCTTGATCCTCCTTTTGGATTTGTGTTTCTCATTGTTTTTCTTTTATTGTCTTTGCCTTTGATTACTGAGGAAAGAAGTTTAGAGCTATTCTTCTGGCACAGACTAATGGCAAAGACAATGTGTGATATGATGCACAAAAAAGCAAGCCTGCATAGGCAATGACTGCTAATTAGTGACAGCAGAATGATTGCTCTCTTCTGGTCTAATGTTAAATATTTAACATTAGGTTACATAAATGTCTTAAAAAGAAGTTTGAATTGCATGTCAGACATGCTTTTCAATTTGGAGTAATAAGACTACTTTCATTTATCAGTTGCATGGTGATAATTTTGATTGCTATTACCCGCAGTTCTTGCAAGCAGGTGAAACTATAATGTAGATTTTCATTGAAAGTAACTGTAAGACATTTAAAAAAACAATGGTTCAGCTTGTTAACTTGACAGAACACAAGCCAGAGCTGAGCTTGTAATCAGGCCCAATCTTGGCTTAAGCCAGCACTGACTTGCTCATTTATGATAAAACAAAAATATATAGTTTTTATTACTAAAGCATGTATAGTGGCATGTACTATAAATTGATTAGATGTCTCTTAAGCCTATTTAAACATGCTAATTTAGTTGACTGCTAGATTTTACTGCAGAGGATGTGGAGGTATTGAAACTCTGCAGATAAAGCATTGAAAGTATAATTTACTGCTTCCTTGTTTTTTGTGCTGTTAAGCAGTGTGATTTGTTTTTATTTCCTTTGGACTTGTGCATGCAAATTTCAGTTCCTCTCCTTGCATTTATAGTGATAAGGATTTGGTTTTGATCTATGGAAGCTCCTCATGCCGTACAATGGGATTTTTAATTTGTGTTTGAATTAAAGGAATACAATGCTCCCAGTAATAACTATATATCTCTGTCTATATTGATCTCTCTCTCTCTCTCTCTCTATATATATATATATATATATATAATATAATACACACATACATTTATATATGCATATATGTTTATATATATATATATATATATATATATATATATATATATATATGTATGTATATATATATATATATATATATATATATATATATATATATATATATATATATATATATCATGATTTATTTATTTATTTTATTTATTGCATTTGTTTACCGGGAAAGTCCACTGGGCCTAACAGAGCCCATTTTCAGTGGAGGCCCATGGAGAAAAGCTGTGACAAGAACATACAGAACATCTTAAACATTAATTGGTACAAAAGTAGATGCAGTCTTACACATAGTGATTACAGTAACATGTACAGAATATATACATAAAAGCAGGAATTTTGTTGGTTGCCAGATTAATTCAATCAGAGACGAATAAACAGAGATATATTAATCAGCATTATTATACCAGTATCAACAAGTGATGAAAAATAATAATTATAGAGATAATATCACCAGTCAGCAGTAGCAAAAAGCATGGGGGTTTAGTTATCATATAAGAAGAAGGTGGAGGCAAACCCCTCTTTTGTTCAATGTTAGGATAGTCATTTTGCTTCATGTTTCAGTTTAAATGATGTGGTACATAATGAGGTTCTCATAGTTTTGTTAATTGTTACCATTCTATTTATATTATCAATGCAATGCTATTAGTTCATATAACAAATTGCACTTAGCAGTATATTCACTGTAATTCACAAACAAAATCATTTATTTAGAAAATGGCTTATGTAAGGTCTTAGTATAGAATATGGCATTTAAAGATCTGTCAGTGTTCACAGATATTTAGTATGTAATCAGGTAATATTGCCAGAATGAATGAAATCTCCTAATTTCTTCTTTCTTCAGTATGAAGGTTTTGTTTTGTTTTTGGAATGTTTGCTTATTTATTAATTTTATTGCTTGGGTTAAACTCATTAATTGCAGTAGGACATTAGGGAAATGCCCCAGATCTGCATCTGCTTCAGCAAATAAAGAATTAAATAGGAGCGACAGATTTGGCATGTGACAACTACATCTTCTCTCAGGAGACAAAGTCTAAAGCATGATGCCATCAAGATGTACATGGCCACATGACCTATCTGCCTTGTATTATCTATGATTCTCTTTTAATATGACTTCTGGCAGAGGGCACACATGAGTTATTCTCTGCTGCAGAAAACATGGCTGTGGTGGGGCAAGAATCATTTGGCTCAAGAGTACTGAAGAGTTTACAGGGAGGGCTGCTGCTGAATTTGGGGGAAATGTCCTTTTTGCACCTGACTAGCTAGCATGTCAGACCCATGCTCACCTTTTGTAGCTCTGGCAGGCAATAAATATATGAAATGTGTAACTCCTGCATGCCATTTAGGCATGCCTTATAACTGTCTGCGATTTACTGGAGTTTCATGAATATCAGTAAGGAGAGAGTTCACTAAATAATGGCAGTCAATTAAGTTTCAAACTTAATTACATTCAGAAAATGCATGACGATTTTATTCTGGTAACATTCTAAGTTTATAAGAGCAATATTTAAAAACTGTCCCTGTTTTTGGGACTTTGTCCCCTGTTATTTTAGTCTTTGTCCTGCCAAGAGATTGAGAACTATGCTTTAGATGTACATATACCACTGGGCTTTCTAAGTATGTCTCTTTTAGAAAGTGTTTTAATTTGGTTATTAGTTTATTAGAAAGCAGATACTTTCTATTCAATAGTTTGAAATGAATATCTGTTTAAAAGATCTGCACAGCACCAATAATGTTTTTAAGTATATTAGTAAGGCTTGCATATGTTTTGTCTGCTGTAATAAAGAGATGATAATTTTCCTGACTTACTGATAATAAAGCCTAGTTTTCATATATTACTGGGACATGCGCATGCTCTGTAATAAGACTTGACAATGAGTTCAGAATGGGATCTACTTTGGATTGTGCTTAGAATATCAAACCATGGGCACTTAAATATGATGAGCTCAATAGCTTATTCATTTTTTTTACCAATTTTAAGATGAGTAGCAAATTATTTTATGATCCTACATGCATTATACATGTGTGTCCATTATGATATTGCAGATTTCCTAGATGAACACTGAATGAAAAAAATTATATATTTATGAGTGCTATTTACAGATGCAGTTTATTTCACATTTTCGAAAGCATAAACTGGTTTATGATACAGAATGAATATACTATACAGACTGATATTGGCTTCTCCTTCTGTGTTTAGATAACTGGAATAAGAGGACGACCTGGATCAATGGTAAGTAACTATTTATTCTGCTGTTGATTAGATGTATTTAGTACAGACTTAAAATGATCAAATATGAATAAAATAGCAGCAGCACTAGATCGCTAGCAAATTTAATTCTATTTTCTGCCACTGTCACATTAGAAAAAATCATCACAACTTCCTTTCCTGCTGAAATATGTTTGACTTGGCTCACTTGGCAAAGTTTACTTTTAGGGTTAATTGTCTGGAGCCTGAAAAATGCAAAAAACGTTGACTTTTAAACAACAGAAGTGCAACTTGTGGTATCTCTGATTTATCCTAAAACCTACATGCAAAGAAATTGCTCCTACTTTTCCTGAAAATGAAGCATGTAGATTTTCTAAAATGGAAGAACGTAAGAAGCCATCAACTAGCCATTGGCAGAGCAGTGATTAAACCATCACTTGGCTTTTAGCAGGACAGTGATTATTTATATTCTTCAGAAGCTGTAAAGGTCAGTGAGTCATTGAATGTTGTTAAGACTCAGGGTAGTAAAACAAAATAGTCCAAGGATCAGGAAATATTTCAGAGGAATCATTCTACAGTAAGACAAACTAGTCACATGAAGACGTGACCACATGTGAAATATGCTTTCAGGTTAGAAACTAAAGGCCTGTACTTTGAAAATCACAATTGTCATATGTAATGGGCAGTCTGAATGTCAGTAATTTATATTTTCAATGACTTAATATATGAAACATCATTTATTTGTACAAAATTAAACAAGTAATTTATAGTATAACTTTTACATCAGGGAGCTTGTGGCAGTCTCGAGATGCTATGACCCAAAATTTTCTATAATGAAGAAATAGTTGCTGTGATTGTCCTTTTATATGTAGAATAGGCAGTCAGGCTTCTGACCCTTCCACAATTAAAATATAATTTGGGGATTTTCTGTTTTTAATATAAGGACATTGCATTTGAGGAGTTCATTTTGTTTGTTGAGGAACACAATTTTCAGCTGTTGCCATAAATTAGAAAGACACCTTTTTTATTAGTAAAGAAAGGTTGTTTTTGACATATTTAAATTAGCACAGCTATGATTTTTGCATGTAAGTTAAAGTAATGACTTGGAAGTTATTGGCCAAACAGTATCAATGTTGATAGAAAAACTGATAGCAGAAAATATTGAATTTGTGAGGGAAAGATTGCTTTCTGCGGGTGTTTATTGAAGCTGGCCCATGTAACAGTCTGTTTATGAGAAGGAGAGAATGCTTTCTTATTTGTGAAGTTTCTGGAGTGAGGAATGTGGCCTGTGACTCTAAGGAAAGGGCAGGTTACCCTTAATACTATGTAAACTGTTCCGGTGACCACACAGCATAGGAAGAGATGAAAAAACACAGATATCAGATCATTTTGAACACATTGCACCATGGATTTGTAATAAACAATTTGATCCACCCTTTAAAACTTCTTAAGAGAAATTACATATACTAAGTATGACATTTGTTAACCGTTTTGTTGAATAAAAAAGTACAAATTCATTGTATTAAGATATTGTAGGAGCCTTTCCGATGGGAAGTTTAAGGAACAGAAGTATATCATTGCATGGTTCCTCACCAAGTCTTTCAGATGGGGAGTATAAGGGATAGAAGTATATCATTGCATGGTTCCTCACCAAGTCTTTCAGATGGTGAGTATAAAGGATAGAATTATATCATTGCATGGCTACTTGCCAAGTCTTTTAGATGGGGAGTATAAGGGATAGAAGAATATCACTGCACGGTTACTCACCAAGTCTTTCAGAAGGGGAGTATAAGGAATAGGATTATATCACTGCATGGTTACTCACCAAGTCTTTAAGATGGGGAGTATAAGGGATAGAATTATATCATTGCATGGTTACTCACCAAGTCTCTTAGATGGGGAGTATAAGGGATATAATTATATCATTGCATGGTTACTCACCAAGTCTTTAAGATGGGGAGTATAAGGGATACAATTATATTATTGCATGGTTACTCACCAAGTCTTTAAGATGGGGAGTATAAGGGATAGAATTATATCATTGCATGGTTACTCACCAAGTCTTTCAGATGGGGAGCATAAGAAATAGAGTTATATCATTGCATGGTTACTCACCAAGTCTTTTAGATGGGGGGGTATAAGGGATAGAAGAATGTCATTGCATGGTTCTTCACCAAACAGAAACAAATTAGCCAGAATCAAAAGCATGGATGCAGGACTGCAGAGACATCCTTGTGAAGTGGACAGCACTGCAACTCACCAAAGACACAGACTAAGGCACTTTCACAAAACTGAACTGCAAGCATATCTCAGGGGATGTCAGTAGTAATGTGCACGACACAGTGCAAAGCATATCTCAGGGGATGTCAGTAGTAATGTGCACGACACCGTGCAAAGCATATCTCAGGGGATGTCAGTAGTAATGTGGCAAAGCATAGTAATGTGCGACACAGTGCAAAGCATATCTCAGGATGTCAGTAGTAATGTGCAGTGCAAAGCATATCTCAGGGGATGTCAGTAGTAATGTGCACGACACCGTGCAAAGCATATCTCAGGGGATGTCAGTAGTAATGTGCACGACACCGTGCAAAGCATATCTCAGGGGATGTCAGTAGTAATGTGCACGACACCGTGCAAAGCATATCTCAGGGATGTCAGTAGTAATGTGCATGACACCGTGCAAAGCATATCTCAGGGATGTCAGTAGTAATGTGCAAAGCATATCTCAGGGGATGTCAGTAGTAATGTGCAAAGCATATCTCAGGGATGTCAGTAGTAATGTAACGACACCGTGCAAAGCAT
Source organism: Protopterus annectens (assembly GCF_019279795.1). Taxonomy (NCBI): domain Eukaryota; kingdom Metazoa; phylum Chordata; order Ceratodontiformes; family Protopteridae; genus Protopterus; species Protopterus annectens. The sequence goes on along the minus strand of NC_056737.1, from coordinate 1,802,265,892 downwards.
ATCTCAGGGGATGTCAGTAGTAATGTGCACGACACCGTGCAAAGCATATCTCAGGGGATGTCAGTAGTAATGTGGCAAAGCATATCTCAGGATGTCAGTAGTAATGTGCGACACCGTGCAAAGCATATCTCAGGGATGTCAGTAGTAATGCACGACCGTGCAAAGCATATCTCAGGGGATGTCAGTAGTAATGTGCACGACACCGTGCAAAGCATATCTCAGGGGATGTCAGTAGTAATGTGCACGACACCGTGCAAAGCATATCTCAGGGGATGTCAGTAGTAATGTGCACGACACCGTGCAAAGCATATCTCAGGGGATGTCAGTAGTAATGTGCACGCACCGCAAAGCATATCTCAGGGGATGTCAGTAGTAATGTGCACGACACCGTGCAAAGCATATCTCAGGGGATGTCAGTAGTAATGTGCACGACACCGTGCAAAGCATATCTCTGGGGATGTCAGTAGTAATGTGCACGACACCGTGCAAAGCATATCTCAGGGGATGTCAGTAGTAATGTGCATGACACCGTGCAAAGCATATCTCAGCGGATGTCAGTAGTAATGTGCACGACACCGTGCAAAGCATATCTCAGGGGATGTCAGTAGTAATGTGCACGACACCGTGCAAAGCATATCTCAGGGGATGTCAGTAGTAATGTGCACGACACCGTGCAAAGCATATCTCAGGGGATGTCAGTAGTAATGTGCACGACACCGTGCAAAGCATATCTCAGGGGATGTCAGTAGTAATGTGCACGACACCGTGCAAAGCATATCTCAGGGGATGTCAGTAGTAATGTGCACACAGTGCAAAGCATATCTCAGGGGATGTCAGTAGTAATGTGCACGACACCGTGCAAAGCATATCTCAGGGGATGTCAGTAGTAATGTGCACGACACAGTGCAAAGCATATCTCAGGGGATGTCAGTAGTAATGTGCACGACACCGTGCAAAGCATATCTCAGGGGATGTCAGTAGTAATGTGCACGACACCGTGCAGCAGGGATACAGGCTGTTGGTGTAGCACTACATGCAACTAAACAAGATATTCTTCTACATAACAGATTATGGCGCAAACTTTATTAGTAATGTCATACATATAGGTTGAGAGGGTCATACTTATGTATTAGTCATTGTGGTTGTATGCCACAGTGGGTTCACTTCTAAATTTCAAAATACAAAACCTTGAACCTCTAAATCCTAATGTTCAGAAGTTTGAAGTCTTGGAATCTCCAAATGTATCACTGGAGATCACCGTATAGTGCGGAATGGGAACTTTACAGTTCTTTGCCCTATACTCCAATCTTGGAGTTGTTATATTTAAGTTGCAGGGGATGTGGGGATGCAGGGGGTCTTGCTCCCCTGCAAAAACATGATGTATGAGGTCTTCTTCTTTTAGGTGATTTTTGTTTTTAGTTTCGAGATTCCAAGACCTCGAACTTCTGAATGTCAGGATTTAGAGGTTCGAGGTTTTGGGATTTCGAAATTTAGAAGTGAATCTGTCACAGTACAAAAAGCTCTGAGTGACCTTCATACTCTGCTTACCTATAGAATATAAGCTGTAGACAGTGATCTTTGACAATGCAGGTCCGTCTCCAATGTTAGACTACTTCATCATGGCATAGTCTCTACCTTTCATCTGTTGTAACTTGCTGTTTTTGTGATACAGACATCAGCTACTACAGTGTGACAGCAGAATGCCCCCCCCCCAAAAAAAGGGGAAAAATAACAACACAAAGTAATCAGCACCAAGCCTCTTTATGAGTTTGTGAACATGGTAGCTTTGACCACATCATAGATATTCTAGTGGGATATGAGAATGAGTGAGGCAAGGACATATACCTGCTGGAGTTCTTTTTAATTTTATGGAGGTGTTTTTTCACAAAATTATTCTCCACAAACCTCAGAATTTCCTGAGCTTTGGGTGGTGTAGTCACAGCAACATCTAGTGTCAGAAATGTCAAAGCTGGTAACTTCCTTAGTTGCAGAAATAGCAAAGCATCAATACTACAGTCTGTAGCCAGGAGGTGTTTCTGTATTTGCTATCTTAACATATGTCTTTAATGAAAAATACATCCTGTGGTCTTGGCATCAGGACTGAATTTCTAACTAAACCTTATGATGACCTATTCAGATCTCGTCAAGATGTATGTGGGGGCCAACTGCAACTTCTCTGCTTTGGACACTTCAGTTAACACATTCCATATTCTTTCAGAACTATCCACTGTTTTTCTGACCATCAGGCAGTACACAAAGGATGTAGTGTGTAGCTGATGACTGTCTTGGGCAACACATGGAATATGTATAAATGGTACATGCTATAGCACTAGCAAGAAAATTGCCATCTCCAATTATAATAAGTAGGCTGCAGGCATGAGCAAGGTTGGATGCCATGTTCAAATGGAGAAAGTTGCAGCTATGCTCAGGGCTGTTCATGTTAGGCACAATAAATATATTTATTTTTAATGGTTAATGGCCTCATGGTGCATTAACCATTGTTACTGGATGTTTGGTGTTTTCCTGTCCTGTTTTGTGTCCAGTACAAGCAGTTTTTCATTTGATTATGTGGGTAAAGGAGCAGTACATGTACAGCATTACTATGGGTGTCTGCAGCAATATCCTGAATGATTTGCAATTGTGGTTGACTGGAAGATGTAGTTCAGGCCGTTATGACATGAGTTTTATGATGCTTAGAGCTATACTTTTCATGTAAAAACTGCCTCTGAAATATTCCACATTCCCATGCTGCTCAAGGAACAATTAGTTTGTGCACTGAGCAGTATTGCTGCATTTAAATAGTTCTAGATTACATTATTGCAGCACTCAGAACTACAAGTGCTCAAACAGCAACTGGTTGCATGCTGGGAAGCACAGTGAAATAGGCTAGCTTTAGATTATACTAACTAAGCACTCCATCATCTAGTTGAAAATAAACCCCATTCTTTTCCTTTGTAAAGCATATATTAAGAACCTGCAACCACGGATAGGCACTTTCCTGTTATCTCTGCATGAAGTTTTGTGGATATGGGCATCCTGAGGCAATGTAGCAATTGCCTTATGTACACTGGCAACCACTTTTCTGAAACAGATACAGTATGTGAGAGATGCAGTTACACAGTTTCAATGGAGGCATGTTTCTCACATACAGACACAAAAAAAATGCCAAACAGGTTGTCATCAACACACACACACACACACACACACACACACACACACACACACACACACACACAGACACACAGACAGACAGACACACACACACACAAAACTCATCATGCTTACAAAGGACCAGACACATAGATCCACATATATGGAGGTGCTCACATGTAAATTACCCAAACCTCAAAGGCCTCTCAGATGCAGTCCTCAGAAACTCAGCATGCATACAAACAAGACAACTCCCACCACAACACATAGAACCACATCTCACTGTGCCTCAACTATCAAGCCCATAAGCCGTAACACCATACTACCCAATACTGTGGCGATAGGAGACTCCATTTTGTGAGACACACTGATGTCTTACCAGGCTCAATAAGGAAAAGGTTGCAGTTAGTAACCTTTCAGGGGCCAGGATTCACCATGTTATGCAAGCACTCAGATCACTAAACCCTAAGTATCAATGTGACACAGACATAGTCAATGTGGGCGTAAATGACCTGAGATGTACCTCTTGGACTATATGAAGAAGGATACAGTTGAGCTCTCAGAATATGTGTCATAGGAAGGTATGAGCCTAACAATGAGCAACATTCTACCATCTCCAAGAATGTTGCCACAATACCAACAGAAAATAATTGACTTTAATAATTGGCTTAGCTACTAGTGTCATTCCAAAGGGGTCCAGTATTTGTCAGCCTGGGAGAACATGATTGACAGACCACACTGCTTTGCCAGGGATTATCTTCAACTATCGCTGCTACACTTTTGGATATTGGCCAAAACATTATCCACCCCTCTAGTGCCAGTTTTAGCCATTGCCTTTCAACATACTAAAATCTGCTCAGAATAAGCTAAAGGTATTACTCCTCAATGCTAGGAGCCTCAACAAGAAACTACACTCCCTGGAAGCACTCATCAACCTGGAGAATATTAACAACTGTGCAGTTACTGAAACATTATTCAAAGCCATTCCAAGCACCCTGGCATTGCATGGCTATAATGCCATTCACATGTTCTGATTAGCAACTGCACATGAAATGGCAAAGGGTGGAATTGTATCCATCTACATAAAGGATAAGCACACCTCATCACTGGTCAAACCACTGGTCAAACAATATGATATGTTTGAGCGACTTCATATCCAAATAACCAAAGGAGAAATCTATTGCCATATCCTTGCTAGCTCCAGGTCCCCCACCATGAACCAGGAAACCCATACAGCATACATGAGTATACTAGCATCATTACCATTCAACCCGATACCATACTCACTGATGATTTCAACCACCCTTCCATTAACTGGGTAGCTTACGTGACCACTAACATGCAGGCTGACAGACTTCTAGACTTTGTTAATGCAAATGCCCTGGAGTAGCTAGTCTGCACTCTCTCTAGGTGTACAAATATCCAAGACCTGGTGCTCTCAAACATGAGAGAGTGTTGCACCCCTGAGTGTGCTGTCCTCACTAGTTAGATCAGATCACAAAGTGGTCTCCCTTGAAATAAATATAAAACTAACCCCCCCACCAAACACCAAAACCTTTAAGAACTTTTTTAAGACAAACTACCTCCTATTAAGTGATGGAATAGCTAGTTTCCGCGCTACCCCAAACCCAGAAAACACAAAATCCTATGCAGAGACATACACAAAAGTCCTGTATGAACATTTAAACAACTGCATAGAAACAGCAGTACCAGACTGAAATAAGCTTAGGACAAACTGCAAAAATAAGCCACCCTAATGGACCTCTAGTATAATTAGGTTGCACAAAAAATAAAATAGGTTGTGCAGCAAAAAAAAAAAAAAAAAAGAAAAGAAAATTCTGTCTAGAATTTAGACAGTAAGAGAGAATGTACACAACAGAGGAGGATCTCTCTTATTAGTCTAAACAAGCAAAAGGGGAATAGTCAAGTCTTCAAAAGCAAATTATGAGGCAAATATAGCCTCCCAATCTCAGGATAACCATAAGGCATTTTTCAATTATGTCCGCAATCTTAGGGGCAATGCCCAACAATGTGCGGAATTAGTTGTTGGCAGTCTCACTTTTACCTAGCCAGAAGATTTAGTAAATCTGTCGTCCGATAAATTCAGCTCAAATTTCACCTTCTCATTACCTCTGGTTACCACTCAAGAAATACCCTCTCCCATTCCTCTTGTCAGTTATCACCGAAAAATAGGTTGCCACTGCACTCTCTAAAGCTAAAATTATGACTTCAATGAGTCCTGACAATATCCTAGGATGCCTTTTAAATAGCTTAAAGCAAGACCTGTCAGGCCCACTAGGATCTCTGTTTGACCCCAGACTCCAGATTGGCCTTGTCCCTTTGGAGTAGAGGACAGCATTAGTCAAAACACTGCATAAACGAAGAACCATCAGTGGAACAGGAAATTAAGGATCCATACATTTGACATAAGCAAGGCAATGGAAAGAATAATTATGAACCTGATACATAACAACATAGGAAACTTCCAGCCACTGGACCCAACCCATTACAGCTTTGTTAAGGGATGGTTATGCCTGCTCAAGCTGCTGCATGTCTTTGATTAAGTCACTAGGGTTATGGACGAGGGTAAAACAGTACATATTTCCTACCTTGACCTTTCTAAGGTATTTGACACAATTCCCCACTTGGGTATTATAAACAAACTAACAAAACTGGGCATAAATTACTACATCATCAGATGGATAGCCAAATGGCTCACCAACAGGACACATGCTGTTAGAGTGGGTGAATCCAGATCCAGCAAGAGGCCAGTTACTAGTGGTGTCTGACACGGCTCAGTTCTGGGACTACTCCTGTTTGAAATATACTTCTCTGAAGTCAAAGCTAATGTAGAAGGCCTTTGGATGACTAAGTCTGCTGACAACTGCAAGTTGGGGACAATCACGTGAGGGTCTATCTCAAACAAATGATTGGTGCCACAGCCATGACCAAAAACTAAATGCAAAATCATACCCTTTGTGAAGTCAAATACCCTTGCAAATTTCAACATTAATAGCACTAAGAATGTACTTAAAGGTGAGAGATGAAAGTATATAGATATATAGTAGCCTGAACCTTGACCGCCATGTGTCCACAGTGGTGACAAAGCCCTTCTATGTGGCACAGCTTATAAGTAAAGGCATAGCATCCAGATGCAAAGAAGTTATAGTCCCACTGTACTCGGTCCTCATCAGACCAGTAACTGAATACAATGCACCTTTAAGCATGTACTTGATCTGACACTTGCAACAGCTGGAGTGACCTAAGAGGTGCCTTATAGAAAATACAGGGTGTGAACAACATGCTCTGTGTGGATAGACATAAAGCCTTATCCCTTTACTCTGTTTCCTACTGACTATTACTGGGTGATCTATACTTAACCAGAAGGCATTCACAAATCCAACCCTGATGGAACTGCTATCCATTTACAAGACAAACTGTGTGAGGGTCTCCCAATCTAGTGCTCTAAACTGGATCAGTGACATGAATAAAATATGTTGGAGAGACAGATATGTGTCTCAGAGATCACACATTCTCTGGGACAGGCTTCCTGTTCATGTAAAGCAGAGCACTTCCCTGAGCTTTTTCAAAGTCAGTTTGGATCAATGGATGGGGACTTGTAAATTCACTCCTGGAGTGGTGCCCATGTCCCTTATGGACAAGGGCAGTCTGTAAAGTACTCAAAGGCATATGCACAAACCTAAGTCAACCTCTAGCCTTTAGGGATTGAAAATCCAGTAAAATCTGGGTAACAATGGCTAAGTTTGTAAGGGCTCTTAAGATGCTAGCTTAGTAATCTCCTATGACCCTATGAATCTATGACAGATGTATTTGCTGAGTTGGGGCTGTTTGATGTGATGCACTGTAGACAATTTCCTGTTGTAATGGTCTGGCTACTGTTACAGCTCTAGTCATACATGCATTGTAGCATTTTCCTTCATATGCCTAGTACTTTCGTGTGTGAACCATTTTCTCTAGCCGAAGAGTGAATTCTTTGAATAATAGTTACTCTTCCACCTTTGAGACATGACTATCTTGAAGTGGTGCATATTATCTTCAGAGTGCATAACCCTGCTGTACTGTTAATGTTGGGCATGTCTGCATACTTTGTTTCCCTGTTACAGTTTGCTTTTGAAGTTTACTTGTGTGTCTTTCTGTGTCAGTGATATGGGTTTGTTACCTCTACTGGGGTCATGCTTTTTTGCTTTCTGACACTGTATATTGTTGCAAATCAACAACATATGCCTGATGATGGCAATGGGTTAGAGACTACTGGGTGATGTTCAGCCTACTCTTTATGTATTTTCTGACTTCCTGATTGTGCACCAGCATTGCCTATTGTCAAGTTAAGTTTACTCTGTTGTTTCTCAGGCAAACATCATGGGACAACATTGCTGGAATCTGTACAGAATCATGCAGAAGATCCAGAGAACCTATGGCAATATCATCTACCTGACATAGGTCTCCATAGGCTCGAGCTTTAGAAGAACAGAAAAAGTATTGTACTGTGGAAGCTTAAACAGAGTATTACAAGTGCTTGTGCAATACTTGCCTCAGAGCCCTTGCTGTCCAGTTCAGTTCTTGGCTGTGATGCTTTCTGTGCAGAGTGTGCATTTCCTGCCTAACTCACAGTTTTCATCCAGTTGTTGCAGCATTGATCCCCAACCCGATGACATAGTGGAGGTGAATGGGTGATCCTCTGAAGTGTACGTAGTTGTGTGTGTTTGGGAGAAATATGATTGACTGTGTTTTATAATACCAGGGCACTCTAGTATTCTTTCAAGAATTAATATCTCTGCTTTGCTGGGGTCTGTGCATTTCTCCTGCAAGCATGCGATGGATAAAAATGATATCACAAAATGCATGAATAAGTCAATAAACGAAAGACAAACAGAATCATTCTCAACATCTTACAGGTGACATTTCTCAGACAGGGGGAAATGATACTCATATGGCAGGCCCTTTACCTAATTTTCCCAAATGTGATAGAGGGTAACCATTTAATATGACAGGACCTGCTAGAATGAGTTCCAAAATGCAGAGACTGAATGGCTGAAAGAATGGGTTTGTATATACTAAGTTCAAGATGCTAGTTCTCAGAATAGTCCCTTTTCTCCAAGGTAAGGTGATCTTGCAGTTGGTATAATTTCAGGAATGTGGGGAGGTTTTCCCCTTGCAAAAAAAGTTTTAAGGAGAAGAACGATTTTCAAGATTAATTGTTTTCTGGCTTTTTGGTCCTTGTTTTCAGCTTTTCGACAGTCAGCATTTCAAGTGCCAACATTTCAACAGGGAGATGTATTAGGGAAACAATTTCAAACGTGGCAGTAATTCAACATCTGAGAATAAGAGATTATTTAAAAATGACTTTCACAACAAATATATCTTAAGAGTCATACATTGAAATATGTTGTTATTACTCAATTTATTTTATATTCATTGAGTTAGCAAATCTTAGCTGGGCATTCAGTGGATGCAAAGCACAGAAAGTAATCCTGGATAGGATGTATTAAGTCTGGCAGTTATAACAGAGGTTTAAGGCTATAAAGCTGTTAATGACACACTTCCTATGGTCCATGGTTTGATCTTGAATAAATCAATTAACCAGACAGTGCTTTGGGGCATGTGGGAAATTGGGATAAGCTCCTTAGTGGTCTCCTGTACTGTATGCCTAATAACTACCCATAAACCTATAGGAAGTCAATCAGTCACATAATGTGCACAAACATTTGCTCTCTTATGGTGCACACATCTAGAGACTATTTGAAGAATCACCTATTCACCTAGACCATGTGCTTGGGATGTGGAAGGAACCCAGAACACTGGACAAAACTGCATATAAATGCAGGGAAGATATGTAACCTCTCCACAGAAGCCACATCAGCTGAGATCCTCTCCACAGAAGCCACATCAGCTGAGATCCACACTAGTGAACCTAATGGCAAGATAACCGCACAAACCATTTTACCAGTGTGCTGTCAAGTTAATCAAATCTGAACATGCCTGATGTGAGAAAGATTACGTTTGATGGAACATGAGGATATCTTTAAATGTTAATCAAAGAAGCAAAAAGACACTGTGGAATAAAGTGGAAGCAGTGAAACTGCCTTAACAAATGCAAAGAGCCTTGGTGTAAAGTAACTATCCTTAAATAAGGAAATGAAAACAATGTTTTTCTCTGAAAAGTTGGCAGTCAGAGATGAAGAAAAACACATTGTATTCTGGCAGCAAAATAAATCCAGAAGGATCAGGCTTGAGAACAGACCTATCAAAAAAGAAGAAAAATGTATAAAAGTATAAGACTAGCAGTAAAGATAAGTCGGTTTATAGAAAAACAGTAAAGCAGCTAAATGGAATGACTTTTCACAATTTTTGGTTACATATTAAGTCACTTATTTAAAAATGTGCTATATGTTTATGTCTGAGAACAGAAAATGTGACTCAGTTTGTCTTTCTAGAAAAAATAATAAGTAAATAAAATCAAATGCCAGCCACGTCTCAAGTACAAAAATATTCAAATCAGTTAAGATGAGGAAGAACTATTTTAGATGTGAAGAAGGGAACATAAAAGATGGGAAAATGGGATTTTGCATGATATGAAAGCAGAAGAATGGATAACTGCAACTGGGCAGTGAAAATGTCAAGTCACTGAATCAACATGTCAGCTCAGTATTCAGAAAATATGGCATTTTGTGCAGGAGGGGGAGACTGTTGTTATGGGAAGTGTTAAAACAAAAGTAGAAGCACTCTGAAATAGGAATTAACTGATTCCACTACTTTGATATGAACAAAACAGAAGAACGATCTTCTAATACTTAATCAGAACAAAGCAGTAGATCCAAAGAGAAGTCAGCATTTCAAATAAAAGTAATGTTTTATTTAAAGAATAACAATTGTTCATGATGTAGTGCCTTCTCTACCTCTTTAATAGTCTCAATGCAAATTAAACAATATGATACACTGTCCTCCTTCAAATGAGAACTACACAATTGTATTGATATTCACAAATTCACTCCTGGCTTTACTGGCCTGGTCTGCCCCTCCTTGGGGGAGAGGGTCATTCTGAGTGTGTGTACTTGTAAGCTATACACAGTTGTAAGACTGAACTGCCTTAAATTTCCTTTGATCGAATGAGCTATGTAGAAATTATTAACAGCACTAAAGGCTTTTTGGAAAGATGGTAAGATGTGTGACAACATGAGAAAAATAGTTGTAATTTCTCTTAACAATTCCAGGAACAAGACCGGTGCAAGAAGTTATCAGTTGTCAGTTAGATTTTCAAAGGAGAAATTTCAAAAAATGTCTACTGAAGAAGAACTAAAAGCATGAAGTCAGTCAAGAAAAGGAGTTAGACATCATGCGATACTAATGAGACTGTTACGTCTGATTACCAGAGTACTTTAAGTGTGCGATGAAAGTGCTATGCTCCAGGGTGCTGCAACCATTGCCTCCCTCAATGTCAGCAAGCCACATGGTTATTTTAACAACAGCCACAAAATAACTCATGCAAGAATAACTCAAGCATGATTAACCATGAAGGTAAAGCCTAAATGAGTAAATGTAATTAGAAAGGTGCACACCTGAATTAGCTATAGATTAATAGTAATTGTTGTGATTATAAAGGAGTCTTAAAAAAGATATTTCTCACATTTTTTAAAATGTCTGAGGCAAGGCACTTCTTCATATTTGCCTTTTTTACACCTTTGTCTTTTCTTTGTGAAATAATACAGCAGACAAATCTCTGTACTTTACTGCATACCTACTCACATTCATAGGTTCATAGGTTTGTAGGTATGCACAATGCTGTTGATCCTTCTGAATCTTTTGAAGCTTAGCCATGCATTCCCAAGAAGTTTTTAGCCCTTGTTTTATCAGTATGAATAACCCAGTGCCCTTATATTTTAATTAATAGCCCAGACCCCAGACATTTACATGTTATTCCTATCCATAAGGGACAAAGATGCAAATCCAGGGATGAATTTGCAGTTTCCCATCCATTCATCCAGATTATGCTTGAATAGGTTAAGAGACATACTTTGCTTTATGTGGAAGGCAATTCCAGATAAATGGTATTCTCAATGATACATATCTTTCCCTTCAACGTGTTCTTTTCATGTTACAGAAGAGATTAAGATCTTTTGACCAGGTGTTTATGGAACCATTAGACCTCTGGGTGTTCAGTAGGTCTGAAAGAACAGGGTCGGTTGAGGGTCTGTAAGTGAGGCAGATATCGTTGTTGAATGTGCTTATTGCCCACACAGCTTAGGGTTATCTTGTATGTCAAGACACTAACATTGTGGTTCATTAGTTATCATGCTATTTATTATTTAATGTTGCCTGTATCATTTTTCACAGAAATAGTGATTAACTGATTCTAGTAATTTAATCATTATCTTCTTTCGGCTGTTCCCGTTATGGATCGCCACAGCAGATCACCTGTTACCATTTCTTCCTGTCCTCTGCATCTTGCTCTGTCACACCAACCATCTGCATGTCCTCTCTCACCACATCCATAAACCTTATCTTAGGACTTCCTCTTTTCCTGTTACCTGGTAGCTTCATCCTTAGCATCTTTTTCCCAATATACTCAGCATCCCTCCTCAGTACATGTCCAAACCAATGTAATCATGCCTCTCTGGCTTTGTCTCCAAACCTTCCAACCTGGGCTGACCCTCTAATATAATCATTCCTAATTCTGTCCACCCTCGTCACATCCAATGCAAATCTTAACATCTTTAATTCTGCCACATCCAGCTCAAACTCATGCCTTTTTGTTAATGCTACTGTCTCTAACCCATATAACATAGCTGGTCTCACTACCCTCTTGCAGACCTTCCCTTTCACTCTTACAGGTACTCGTCTGTCACAAATCACTCCTGACACTCTTCTCCACCCACTCCATCCTGCCTGTACTCTCTTCTTCACCTCTCTTCCACACTCACCGTTACTCTGAACTATTGACCCCAAGTATTTAAACTCATCCACCTTCGCCACCTCTACTCCTTGCATCCTCACCATTCCTCTCTCCTCCCTCTCATTCACACACATATATTCTGTCTTAGTCCTGCTGACCTTCATTCCTCTTCTCTCTAGAGCATATCTCCATCTCTCCAGGGTCTCCTGTTTCCTACTCTCACTACAGATCACAATGTCATCTGCAAACATCATAGTCCACAGGGACTCCTGTCTGATCTCATCTGTCAACCTGTCCATCACCATTGCAAATAAGAAAGGCTCAGAGCTGATCCTTGATGTAACCCCACCTCCACCTTAAAAGCATCCGTCACTCCCACCGCAGACCTCACCGCTGTCACACTATCCTCGTACATATCCTGTACCACTCTTACATACATTTCTGACACTCCTGACTTCCTCATACAATACCACAACTCCTCTCTAGGCACCCTGTCATATGCTTTCTCTAAGTCTACAAACGCACAATGCAACTCCTTCTGACATTCTCTGTACTTCTCCATCAACACTCTCAGAGCAAAGATCGCATCTGTAGTGCTCTTTCCCAGCATGAAACCATACTGCTGATCACTAATCATCACGTCCCTTCTTAACCTTGCTTCCACTACTCTTTCCCATAATTTAATATGAACAATAAATGAAAAAGACCTTATAATACTATCAACAAAGTAGTGGATCCAAACAGAAGTCAGCATTTTTAAATAAAACTATGTGGAAAACTGCATTAACAACACCTATTATGCTTTTTAATTGTTCATGGAAAAGAAGTGTAACAAGTTACTTTTACTCAGCTGTTTCTCAGACAACAGTCATGGTGCAGCGTTGCGGGAATGCAAGTAACATGATTGCATTCTTGCACTGGATAACATATATGCTATTTGCATTATATTTGATGTTATAAATTTGCCACCATTATTATGAAGGATTTGTTTCTGAACAAGGACATGCTATGCTTACTGTATATTATCCTCATTTTCTTTTTCTTTCTGTCTTTTTTATGAAGTCATTGTAATCACTTAAAATCCTTCTGATGCAGATCTCAGGGTAACAGTATATATAAAATACTACATGTGTAACAAGATATAGAGGGTAACTAAACGGAGCACATGCTGGAGAAATAATGTAACTAGTCAAAGAATGCAGTGTTCCAAAGCAGAAACAGCTTTGCTTCTCATTTTTGTAAGTGAGACTGCAGACCTGAAAGGAAATGTATAGTGTTTTATATATGAATCAAAAATCGGAACATTGCCTACACAGCTGAAGAAATGCATAAAATATTAACTTTGCAAGGTTAAGAAAATAATAATATATGTTGCATCTTAAGCTCAATATCAGCAAATGAATTTAACTTATCCCATCTTAGGTATATTATCAATATACTGCACGCATTCATCAATGGTCACAAAGTAACGGTTAATGTCAAGTTTAATATTTTTCTGAACTCCTTTTTTTCCTTTTTTTTTTACTCAGGGACCTCCCGGCTCTCAAGGTCCAAGGGGTTATGCTGGACCAAAAGGACAACGTGTAAGTATTCTCTTTCCTTAGTTCATCGAGTAATGACTTTAATGATTTACAATGAACAAAAATAATAAAGATCCCATACATGCATCAGACTTATTTGGACCATTAGTGGTGTTTGTACTATGTAGACTGTCCAATAGCAGGTATGTACAGATTGATTCATGCGACAGCAACCTTCTCCTATAAGGACATATAGCAAATAAATTATTATGCTAACTGGTTTTATATATTAAATATTTATAAATGAAACATGCAAGTTTAAGTGCCATACGGGGAGAATGTTGACATCTGAGTATCCAATAGCTTAGCTTATCTGTTTCTTTATATTTTGCCACACTTTATAATGTTATCAATAGCTTTGTAAATTCTGTTAGAACCACTGTAACCAGGAGTCTGATTAATATGTATATGAAAATGTTTAAGTTCAAGTTAAGCTTTGATAAATGTAACCACACTGTGACATTTTGAGATAATGCATTCAAACATTTTTGAATGTTTCCAGGATTCTGTTTGTAAATTTTTTATTCCCTGTACAGGGCTTTATTGTTAAATAATGTGGATATCTATGTATCTGCCTGTATGTCTGTCTGCATAATTTGCATATATTTATGTCTGTCATACTTCTGTCTTTTTCATTAAGCAGTTTCAGTAAGCAGAAAATGTTACCACTGAAGTAAAATAAAAACTAGAGGCCTAAACCAATTGGTATTAAGCTTTATCTCCCATACCACATTAAGAATTCACTTCCTTTACTGTTTTTGAATTAGATGTTATGTCTGGTGCCATGATTAGTTCTTGACATCACACTTCACAAACAATATGTGGATGTTAGGCTAGTGAAGGGAGTCCAGAAGAAAGTCTCAAATAAGGTGCACAGGATCAAGGGAAAAAAACATGAACAGAGAACAAAGGAGTCAGAGGAACATACTATATGTCCATAAGGATATATCATGGAGATATGATAGTGTCATTCTACCCAAGAAAGGCCTTCTCCAGACTCAGCAAAGTCTTGATAATTAGCAGGTGTAAGGAGTTAAAACATACTAAAAAAGGTGAAAGGAGATAGCTCAAGAATGTTGGTTCTAATTACTGCCTGAATCACTTAATGGGCTTCTGGAAGAGGTGATGGAAAGGGTTTCTGCAGAAAAATTCATAAGGGCAATGGGCAGCTGTTGAAAGGATAAGGGAGAAGGAAGGGATCGAGTAGTCATCTGTAGATGGAAAATCACAAAGCAAATAAATTTATTTCTGTTAATATACATGTTCCAAATTATTTGTATTTCTCATGAAAACTGCAGTAGCTGAATCACTGAAATTCATTTTATGTAGATTTTTTTCATGTTTGTGAACAGCCTAAAACATTTTTGATTTAACAAAGTCCGATTTAAGGTTTTCCTACAAGCATTCAAGTCTCAAGTGCTCGAAGACCATTGTGTCAAAGCCAGGGACTCAATCCTCTTATAGCTTATATAAGTTACCATTTACACTCAAACTCAAATATCAGTTTGGGCAAGCAGTTGAAGAGGTATTGGGTGGGAGTGTAGATTAAGGCAACAATCAGGAAGGGGACTGAGGTTTTGGGAGTGGCTGGTGAGCTTTATAGTTAGAAAGCAGGAGGAGAGCTTTAGGATAATGGAACAAGAAGGTAGTTTTAGATTAGGGAGCTGGAGGGGAATTTTGAGGTTAAGGAATAGGAAGGGAACTTAAGCTGGTCATCAATGAGGACACCTAATTGTTTAGCCTCAAGTACTAATTTGAGGGAAGTATTGTTCAGGCTATTGATGGAGAATGAGTTTTTGTCTATGGTGGATGTTTTAGAAGGGGTAAATATCATAAGTTTAGTTTCTGAAGCATTGACTGCTATGTGGTTATCTAACATCCACTGTTCAGTGATAGAAAAAGCATGTTGAGTTAGTTTTATGAGGGTGGAGGTGACAGAACTGATGATAATGGAATCATCTGCATGTTGAATGAGTTTTGCATGAGGTACTGAATGGTGGAAATCATTAATGAAAATATTGAATAGAAGGGGACCTAGTATTGAACCCTGTGGTATGCCTGTGGGATTGTTAAGGAATGAGGAGGTAGCTTTTTTCCATTTCACTGCTTGTTTCCTATTAGAGAGGTAACTGGTAAACCAGTTAAGAGAGGAGAGGGATGGATTTAGACTAAAGAGTTTAGTTAGGAGAAAGTTATTAGAGATGGTATTGAAGGCCTTTGAGAGATCTAAGAGGAGGGTAGATACAAAGCAGCCAGAGTTGCGGGCTTTGTTAACAGTTTCGAGGAAGGAGAGAAGAGCAGTGGTAGTGCTGTGGCTAGGTCTGAATCCATATTGTGTGGGGGTTAGTAGGTGATTGTCTATAAGGGGGTAGAAGTTGTAAGTGAATATATTTTTCAAGAAATTTAGAGATAGGGGATAGGATCATACCTCTCAGCTGTCCAGATTTTCACAGAATGTCCAGATTTTTGCCTCATATTTTTGGTCTAGTCCTCATAAAAGTTGTGATTTTCTGGCAAATCACTGGTACGATCTGCAGATTGAAGTCACTAAATAATTACATACATTTGAGTTTCAGACTTCAAATCCTTTAGAAGATTTATATTAACACAAACCCTGTTACTCTAGCAACTTTTTAAGTTTATAAGAGATTTATTTAAAATCTGTCCCTATTTTTGGGCCTTTGTCCCCCCATTTTGTCAGGCTTTGTCCAGATTTCTATCACTAAGAGGTCGAGAGGTATGGATAGGATGGCAATGAGTTGAAAGTTTGGAATATTGTTATTGTTGCCTCCTTTGTGTAGGGGAATAATAAAGGCCTTTTTCCAAAGCTGGGGTATGTAGCCTTCTTGGATTGAATGATTTATTAGGGCAAAGATGGGGAGGATGATGGCTTCGCCAGCTATCTTTAGAAAGTAAGAAGGTATCTTATCAGGGGCGTTGGAGCTAGGTTTAATTTCTGGAGAGGCTTTTTTATAGTAGACATCAGAATAGGTTTTATAGGGAAAGGAGGAAAATGGGAGGTGGTGGTGTTAGGGGAGCAGGAGGTAGGAGGAGGTGAAGGAGAGGATGTAGAGTTGTTAGTGAAGGATGATGTTAGTTAGGCAATTGAGTCAATGAAGAAAGAATTACATTGGGTGGCCAAATCCATGTCTGAGGCATCTGGATTGTGGCAAGAGTTTTCTTTTTTACCAGGGTTGAGGAGGGAGGAGATATCATTCAAGAATTTTTTTTATTTGTCTTGTGACAAGTTTAGAGTAAGGAGGGATAAGCTTTGTGGTCTGCTATAGTAAGCTGTTTGACTTTGTTATGAAGTGTTTTATATTAATTAAGGGTGAAGAGAGTTTTATTTTTCTGGTGGCGTTTCCAAACTGTGTCTCTTAGGTGCATGGCAGCTAGTGTATCCTTGGTTAACCAAGGGGCAGTTTTAATTTTTATTCTTTTTGTTTTTAGTGGGGCAAAGGTATCTAAGAGGTTTAAAAATGTTGAGTTAAAGTAAGTAACTGCATCTTCCAGGAGGAGAGTTTTTAGAGGGTTCCAGTTTGTGGATTTTAGTGAGTTTGAGAGGGTATTGGGACTGAAGTTTTTTTAGGGAGAGTATGGAGATATAGTTGTCTGAAAGTTGTAGGGGGGAGAGAGAAGGCGATGAGCGATGGTGGGGAAGTGATCACTAATAGAGCCAGGAAGGCTGGCACTGTCAGAGATGTGAGAGTGAGAGAGACTAAGATCCAGTCTAGGGTACTGCCTGAGGAGTAGTCTTTGGAGGCTCTAATAGTGGAACTTATTAGCTGAGTAAAGTTATAGAGGTTTATATTAAGGGAGTTTGTTGGGGATTGAACGGTTGTCCAGTTAATGTTGATGTCACCTAGAAGTATGGTCTCATTGCATATGGTGGTGGAGAACCAGGAGAGAATATATTCAAGAACTGGGATATTATCTCCAGGAGGAATATAAAGGGAGGCTATACATATATGTTTGTGTCTATTTATCTGAAGTAGAGCTAGAATTAGCTCAGCATTAGCAAACTGGGGGACAGGTTTAGTATATGGAGTAACTGAGAGAGAGGATGAGTAGAAGAGAGCCACACCCCCACCTTTTTATGGGTTCTCTCTTTTCTGATGATAGAATAGTCAGTGGTTGTTATTTTGAAGTCTTTTATATGGGGTTTTAACCAAGTTTCTGAAATGGATAGGATATCTGGTTGGTTGTAGGGAAGCCATGCATGGAGACTGGGGATTTTGTTAGTTATACGTTGGGCATTTAGATAAGTGAAAATAATGGATTTTATTGAGGAGGGGGTAGAGGAGCTAGGGTTAGGGTATATGTCACCAGAGAGAAGGATAGTAATAAGTTGGTGAATATGGAAAAAGAAGTGTTTGGACTATTTAGTATCAGGTATGAGTGTTGTGAGTTTTATGGGGATAGGACTGAATAGAGTGGGAGTGGAGTGCTTAGAGGATGAGATAAGTTTATAGGGAAAAAGTAGATGGTTATAGATAGGACATAGATAGGGGGGGTATTAGGATTGTTGAGTGTGTGGGTAGTGAGGGAAATGAGTTTGTTGTATGAAAAGGTGGAGAATGATTAGAAGGAAGAGGTTGGGCAAGATAATTTAGATACGATAAGGTGAGTAGAAGTATTTGAGTTGTGAAGAAAGCAGGTTTTGAAAGCATAGTGGATTTAGTAATTTGCTGAGGGGACATTATACAGAATAGATAGTGGAGTGGGATGTACTAAGTATTATAATATATTGCTTGAAGGTTAGGGGAAGTGGATAGTAGTTGGTTGGGGGTGAGCTGTAAGGAGTATGTATGGGTAGGAGATGGGATGAACTGATTGGATAGTGAGGGAGTGGGTGTGGTTTCTTTTCTCTTTATTTATCAATGACCTCTATTTGAATGTGACACAAGCTACCTGCATCCAATATGCAGATGACTCGACTTTGATCTGCACTGCTAAAGATGTTTCTTCCCTCCAGTCTATCACCCAAATAACTTTCCAAAACGTTGAAAAATGGTTTATGCAACACTGCCTCCTCCTTAACGCCAAAAAAACTAAGCTTCTTCTCTTTACTCCTACTAATAAATCTCCTATACCTTCCTTCACGATCTCCTCAAATAATGCTACAGTTATTAACCCTGATAAAACCACACGACTATTAGGTGTTACCATAGACAATCATCTTAACTTTGATGACCATATTAACACTACTATTAAAGCTGTTAATAAAAAATTGGGACACTTTACAGAATTAAACCCTTCCTTACCCCAGCAGCCAGGAAAAACATTGCACAGACCCACCTGATTTCCACCCTTTTCTATGCCTCAGCAATATATACTTCCTTATCTAAAAATAACATTACCAAACTCTCTACCTGTTATAATAGTATAGCCAGATTCATTACTGCTACTCCCCTTAGAACTCACCACTGTCACAACCTCAAACAACTAAACTGGCTAGAGCTTAACAACCACATACTCTACCAACAATTACTAGTCATTCACAAGACCCTTCACTTCCCAGATAATACTCCTAGCCTGGCTAGACTGATTTCTCCTTATAAAAATCTAGCCACACTTCGCACTGCTAATAAACTCCTACTATCCTCAACTAAATCTTACAATAAAGCTGGAGATGCATTAATTTCAAATTCCATAGGTAAACATTGGAATCAACTACCTCAACATATGACTAATCAAGACTCTACCGCACTCTTCAAAAAACATATCAAGGAACATCTTAAAACTCTATGGCTATGTCCTTGTACTAATCCTGACTGAAAGTATGTCTCCCCACATTAATTTTTGCTACCCTTCCCCCTCACTGAGCTCAAACTTACACTTCTATTTTTGAGAGTTACTTCTTAAAAGCTAGCCTATTTTTAAAATTGTTGTACTTATCTTATATGTTCTTAGATTTGACTTTGTAATCTCTCTTTTTAAACTTTTAAACTTTTATATTGTTTTATAATAACTTTTTGTGATATATCAGTGATATTTTTTTTCACATGTAGTGGAGCTTTTCTCCCCGGGCCTCTACTGTAAACGGATATATATCCAGTTGGACTAGCCCGGTCAACAAATGTAAAATAAAATAAAAAATAAGTGTAGAGGTACTGGAGTTGGGTGGAAATTGGGGGCAGTGTAGGGGAGTGGAGTGAGGCTGCAGATCAAATGGAGTGGGCATAGCCAAGGAGAAGGAAGAGGAGTAGTCAGAAAAAAAATCAGTGAGACATGAAGCAGACTCAAAAGTAAGGAGACACCAGGGGTTAGGCACTGGGTTCCTGTTTAACTGTAGTATGGTATAGGTAAACTGAGAATTTACTCGGGTATGGGACTAAGGATGGGCAGATATAAATTGACTGTAAATGCTTTCTAAATATTAAAGCCTTTCAAAATATTGACATGGAGACAAGTGTTAGAGCCTTATTAGATATTAACATTGAAGAGAGGGTAGTTTGTGGATAAAGTGGTACTTCCAGTTGTCTGGAAGTGGTATTTCTAGACTGAACACTAGGAAAAATGTGTCAGTCTCCCTTCTGACTAAACTTTTCTTCACCTTTTTTCTAGTCTACCTCATTGTCTTATAGTTACCCTTTTGACCAGAGAACCTGGCTTTTTGTTTTATGTGTAGCATATGTCAATGGGGTGCTTTGCATTGCTGTTTGTTCTTCTTTCAAGATGTGTTTACCATGCTGCAGAATTTATGTAACAGATTTGTACAAAGCTGAAGTAAAATTCCTTGTAAGTTCTAGCTTTTAGAGAAATCTCTAAATCAACTCAGATATGATTAGATCTGTGTCATATAGCAGCTGCAAAAAAAAACTTTTTCTCTGAGCATCCTGCTATTGTGCTACTGTTCAAATAACTAAGCTCAAATTTAGCGTTCAAATGGTCACAGGGCAAGCATCTAAGCTACATGCAAAATATCGGATTACTGTGCAAATATCTTAGGGCTGCATCTTCAAAAAAGCATATTTTTTCTGCCACACTATAATTTTTCAATTTGCCCAACGTGCAGGATTTTTTCTCAATATATGATAGTATGCCAGTTTTACTGCATGGTGATTTTTTTCATCGCAGAACTGTTAAAACTATAAAGTTACAATTACATGCAAAAGAACAATATGAGTTAAGTTTGTGTGTCATCAGTTAATGGCGTAAACCAGAGTACAACCATTCTAAATAACTAATACTTGTAACAGGAATAGCAATGTACATGTCCGATACCAGGCTGGACATTAACAATGGAGAAAGTAAATATAGCAAAGATGCCATAACTAGCAAGCCAGTATCTTTGCAACTACAGCTGCATGGTTAGTTACTCCTTGGCAGCAATTTATTTGTTTTACCACTAGAGTTGTACTATATTGTGCTTCCCTTGCATAAAAAATGTTTTGTTACAGTAAGTTGCCATTCACAAAAGGCAGATGGCAGCAAGCGTATGTGCTTCCAAGTCCTATGGGAGAAGGGATTCACTTCCTTGTTTTCAATGCACAACAAGTTAAATGTGTAACCTGTACCTTGGTATGCTGATTACTCCTGGTGCTTTCTGTTCTGAAGCCATGAAGAAGCAGGTGGCTGCTGACAGTTGGAGGAAACCCACATGAAAAGAGAGGGCCTGCTGTGCCTGGAGTCAAATTCATACACCTCAAGATAGCAGCAACTCAGTGTTCAATGCCTTGGGCTCCAACACTGAGTCTCCCCCAAACCTGCTGTACCCAACCAAGCCCTGCCAAGGTTTATGTCTGTCTCCAAAGATCACTGACAACGTGCCTTTTTTACATATCCCGTTTTTACTCTCTTTGACATTGCCCATTAGCCTAATATGCAAACTTCAAATGGGCTGTAGCAGCTTGGGAGCCAAGCTTAATATACTGAAACATTTGCCCTGCCTGTATATACAGTACACAGGCACTAGACTCACTATACCTGTTGAGTAGCAGGTAACATGTTCAATTGTCATGTTATGTGTTTTGATCTTCAAGCACAATCTTGTACATGGCAGATGCTTTTGGCAGATTGCCTACTGACACAAAAACAGATGTATTCAATATGTGCAGTAAGTGCTGAAGATTCACTGAGCTGGTTCATTTGAGATGTGGATGAGGTAGGGTAAATAATTGCCTTGTAGTGTTAGAAAAACTATCTCCAGATGTCTAGGTGTACTATCAGAAAAGTGGCTAGCACATGCTGGTTCCTACATCCTGCAATACATCAACCAGTGTATGAATTCCTGTTCTTATCCACGTATTACATTGTGTTCTAGAACATTCTGTTCACAAGCAGGATGACCCTAGATGAGAATGACCTGCTCACACAGGTAGCATAGCTTGCTGCATCTTCAGAAAACTTTCTAGGTTGCATGCATTGCTAATCTGTAGTGTCAAGGGTATAAGTGTTACATCTTGCAGTGTAGCCACTCAGTATTTAATATGAGGTGCTCCCACACATAATAGCTCCATTCAGGCAGGTGTTGAATCCTTGGAAATTGTGAGAATTTTTTGTACAGCTACTGAAATAGCATACTCCATCAGGGTTGGTCTGCGCTGCCCCCACCCACATTGGTATGCAACACACCATATTCCACAATTTATTTCACTTGCCTTCCAAAATGAACTGCAACACAAGCTTCTCAAACTTTATTACCCATTTTTTACCAAAACAGACAGGGATATGCCAAATTGCAGAGAGTATTTTTAGTACTATCCTGTTCGATTCTCGGCTGGAGTGCCTTCTGTGTGGAGTCTGCATGTCCTCCCCGCGGTCAAGTGGCATTCGAAAGACATGCGTGAATGGGCGTGCCTTCGCTGAAGGTTGGGCATCAGGCTGCAACTCAGCACCATAAAAATCTACTGCCAATCATTAGCAGACTGGAGTTCCGCTGTGGCGATCCCTAACCGGGAAAAGCCAAAAAGACAAACATTTTTAGTACTATCGCCATTTCTATCACAAACGTTCTCTCAATAAGCAATAATTTTAATCACCTCCAAAAATAAGTCTTGCTAAATAATACTTGCCACTGGATAGAAATGTTCAGGTCTGGAATCTTGGTTACTGAAGCATATGTCCTTATCCAAGGATACCTGGGGGATACTTTGGTACCAGGTAAAGGATTCTCTGCTTGCATATGAAACCCTAGCTTGGCCCTTCCATTAATTGCAAACATTTTTGTTTTCTACTTATAATGCCTGTAACTCCTTAACAAAGTGTGATGAGTGCAAGTGACAAGGTAGATGCTCTGTACAGGGCTTGCATGTATCACATTGATGAGGAGGGTGAAGGTGTGGTCCATACTAAAGTGAACCTTGAAGAACCTGGCTTGGGATGGGTGCATTAGGAAATAGATGCATGCAGTCTACTAAGATTGAGGCATATAACTTGACCTCTGTATTTAGTAAAGAAATTGGCTTATCATTTTCTACTAAGGAGACATCTTTTCCCAATTTGAGCAACATCACAAGATTCCTTAAGTGATTGTGGTACACAGACCATGTCCAATATTTCTTAAAAAGGTGACAATGCAGGCTCTTGAAATTCATCTAAGAAAATTTTGTATATTTGTGTTGTTAGTCCATCAGGCCAGGTGATTTAAATGCATTTTCTGAGGAATATGAATTCTGGAACTAGAATTAGTGACTGAAATCCTCAACAGCTTTCAAGAAAACCACAACTTCCATGGTAAAAAGACCAACCGTATAATCATATATCAGGATCAGATGAGACTTATGAGTTACTCATATACAGACAAGCACACACACACACACACACACACACACACACACACACACACACACACACACACACACACACACACACACACACACACACACACACACAGACACATCTGGTCACAAGCATGGATTCATGCATACACATATCCACCCCACAAGCATGGGTGCACAGGTGCACACATACACACACACACACACACACACACACAAGTTATAATGTATTTATCAAAATTAAATGAATCCATAAGGTATAAAAAATGCCAGCACTGGAATGAGAAGACCTGCAGGATGCACTTTGTACCATAACGTCCTGAACATTCATGTACATATACTGACATTGGACTACCTAAAACATCCTAAATTCTCCTTTAAAGTGACAGAGCACAGTTACTGTGCTCTAGTCCACATTTGATTATTAATGTTATTGCCATGCAGTAGCCCAAGCCCTGGTTATGACTTATCTGGCCCCTCTGACCTTTCATGGTGACAAAATATTCTCCAGTTATTGTGACAATGTCTGTGTTCAAGGTCATCTTTTCTCTTTTACAGTACTTGGAGTGTCATCTGATTCACTCTGATACATACTTTGTTCTCCTCTAGATGCTTTGTTTTTATCAAGCCTGACTACTGCAAGATGGCTGTATTGTAAGGGCAAGCCTTGTTATCCTCTCAGTTCTTTGTAGCTGATTTTAACATGGCAGTCTCCCCTAACATCTGCTTCATCAGCACAGTAAGAACCTTACTCATCCAGTGCAACAAATAGGACAGTTTCAATGATTCCTGCTGCATCATCACTTTGATCTGGGTGCTCCTTAATCACAACCATGGCTGTTTAAGCAAGCCTTTAATTCTGGCATCAAACGCATATCCTGAGGGAAAGCTGCAGAACTTGGTATGGGACAATTAAGTTAGTAAAATGACCTTATTATGCCCCGAGGTAGCAGAACTAACAGATTAAGCTGCTGTTCTGCTACAGCCATCTGCAGCCCTAGTAATGTGTTACGGTATGTCATATCTTTGTAATTCATGTAGATAAACACTTTTAGTTATACTTCTTCCTTTCCTCTTCGTCTTCATTTTGTTACACATATAAATACTAAGCAATACACAGTGTAATCTCACATTTTAACAAGCCTTTAAATAATGAAAATATGTTCACTAAAGATCTGCTGTATCAATGCAGAAAATATTATCAAATAATGACACATTTGGCAACTTTTATTATATTAATTTTTTATCTACATTTCACATCTAAGTTTCACCATAAAATAATATTGTTTTTTCTTTGACATACTGTTGCCTACTTTTTATTAATCTTCGGTCTGGTTATATATCAAGACAAAAAGATAAACAAAGGATCAGCAATAGAAATGCCTCTAAAGTGAACATCTGCAAATGTTTTTCAATGTTTGTTCAGTGGCAGGTGTATTTACAATGTTAGAGAACACAGATATCATTTTTATCAAATATTCTGTACTAATGAAAGATTTCAATGTCTGTTATAGGGTGCCCGTGGTCCACCTGGTATTGATGGAGAACCTGGAATTCCTGGTCAGCCTGGAGAACCTGGTCCACCTGGGCATCCCGGTCATCCCAGCTTAGAGTCGGTAAGATCCTGTAACATGTTATTACTGAACAAAGCCATGTTGTTATATCATGACATAGTTATATCTCCTGCTGAATTATAACACGTGCCATTTAGGTAGTAGTCCTACCTAGTCTGCTATTATTTGATGGCTGGGAATGTCTTCTTGGAAAAACATAGTATTCAATGTACAGCATGTAAGTGATATTGATTTCCAAAGAGCCTAACTTCTTGTTTGTGCATTATACTCAAGAGCACTATATGAAATGAAATCAAACAACGGTATGTTCTGAAGTTTTCCTAGTTTCACATTAATGCTTTTTATTATTTTAAGCTGTGTTATATATCACATCCAACAGCACATCTAGCGATGAAACAGTAAGTGTAGTCATGGTGCTATGGTACTGTCAGAATAATATAATTAAATATATCCACATCATGACAGCCAAGGAGATTACTGTTTTCTTTCTTACCACATCACCTTTAGGGTATTTGGTCTTTTAAGAGGCACCAGTTGATCAAAAGGAGTTTAGTGAGTAGGAGTATTTTAATTACTTTTAGGTCTGATGACCTCTGAAAACATTGTTAATTAGGGGGAAGTAAGCACCTGTTACTGCAAGGAGTGTAAGAGGTACTTGGAAAACAAAGTCGCTTTGAAGTTGTGATCAGTATGTAGATGTTGACTAATTCATTCTTTCTTTTTTTTTTTTTTTTTTTTTTTGATGAAATGATTAGTGCAATTTAGCCAACCACATCTAGATAAAATAGCATTTGCAATGCTATCTTTACAGCATATACAATATGTTATTGTAGTATTACTGGGAAGCACGTAATGAAGCCCAGTCAAACACATCATCTAGAACTGCACACTTATTTTTAATGGCTCTTCACTTAAGCCTGGAGAAGTGTATAGTTTTAATACATTCTGAATATCTTTAGGAGGGTATTTTTTTTGCTGAAACTTGTCAATACATTTTCAATCAGTCTTGCAAATCTGCAAGAATTTCACCTGGTTACATAAGGAATTACAACTATGTTATTTGGTGAGATGATAACTGGAATTCAAACAGTTGGGTATACTTGTAAAGCAGTATCCAAACAAAAGCCTGAATCCTGCCTTTATAATGTTTATATCATCTGTTGACGTTTAGAATATTTATGTACCTTTTGAAGTCAATAAGTCAGATGTACAAGATGAAAATGTCTTATGAAATTATTTGAATCTTTAAGCTTACTTGTGTGTGTGTATATATATATATATGTATATATATATATATATATATATATATGGTTCCCATTCAGAAGCCTGAAACATCATAAGCCTGAAAATCAAAATCCTGAAACCAAAAGCCTGAAAATTCAGAATCCTGAAAACTCAAAATCCTGAAAGCCCAAAATCCTGAAAGACCAAAATCCTGAAACTCAAAATCCTGAAAACACAAATAATGCTAATATGTCACTATAAAGACACTAATATCTACCAACTTACCCTGACCCTAACCCTAACCCTAAGGTCCGTCACTATCGCACACTCACCTGACCCGCACCCTAAACCTAACTCACTTAAACCGCCCCTAACCCCAATATTTGTCACTATTGCATACATGCCTAACCTGCGCCCTAACCCTAACTCACTTAAACCGCCCCTAACCCTAAAATAAAACCAACTGCACACTTACCTGACCCCAACGCATGACCTAACACCACAGGGCTAACAATAGCAAAGCCACAATGACATCAGTATGTCTATTTTGTGTTTTCAGGATTTTGAGTTTCAGGATTTTGGTCTTTCAGGATTTTGGGCTTTCAGGATTTTGAGTTTTCAGGATTCTGAATTTTCAGGCTTTTGGTTTCAGGATTTTGATTTTCAGGCTTATGATGTTTCAGGCTTCTGAATGGGAACCATATATATATATATAGTAAACAAATAAAAATAGTAGAACAGTTATATAGCTGCCTGTCTATGTAAACATTTGTCTAGCTATCTGTCCTATCTGTCTGTCTACCTCTTTGCCATTTTTTTTATTTATATAAGTACAAATAATACTAGTCCACATGGCAAAAAAATGCTTTTTTAATTTTATTTACATTTTGTTGATTGGTTTAGTCCCAGTAAGCCCATGGTATCTTTTTTTTTTTTTTTGGGGGGGGGGGGCATGAGTTGGTATTCATATTGAGAAGAGAAAAATGAAAAAAGCACTGGGATCTTCCACTAGTCTTTGGATGAGATGACGTGAATCACTCTTTGGAGATTCTAGGTAGCGCTCGAGGGCTGCTACTGCATTCCTGGGAATCTCATGATGGTAGGAGAGTACTGCAGAGCTGGATGGAGGAGCAGGAGAAAACTTACTGAATGAAGGAGACGGAGATGAAATAACTATTACATAGTTGCAAAATGGAGGACTGGAGACACAAGTGCTGATTAATTTACTGAACTGTGCAGAACAAAAGTAAGGAGACGAAGCAGAGTGGAATGATATGGTAGAGAGGGTATTACAGGAGGAAAAAGCTGAGAGCATTGAAATCAAAACAAATACTGTCAAAGAGGAAATACAGCAAGTTTTCTCAGCTGGTGGAGTAGCCGGTTTTAAGGGTTTACCTCTGTGACAGGGTTTTTATTACAGGAAAGAAGTTATGCAGATGCAGCAAGGCAAGGAAGAATGGAAGAAGGAACTGAGAGGGGACAAAAAATTGTAGCTTCTCAAAAGCTATAGACAAGATTACCAGTGGTAAAAGTAAAAATGATGGCAGCATGAAGATTTATGACATTATAGACTGTATTATTTTATCAGCAGGATTTGACATTAAAGGGATAACAGCATTCGTTTATTTGGGGTTGAACATTTTTGTGAAGTGACATTTGAAAGTTGTAACTTGCTGGAAAAATTATGACTTCGACTGAAAAAAGAACTACAATAGTACTATAGAAAGATTATTTCAGAGCTTAGGACTACAACTAAAAAAGGAAACATATATGCAATTTAGGACTTCATATATGGATGAGCATGAGTTAAAACTGTTTTCCTTTCACTGCACAGTAAAGTACATGAAGTTAAAAAAATATATGATAAAATAAATATATAGACTTGGGAGTGGGGAGTATGGATAACGTTGCATGTTAAGGATGAGAAAATGTGACATATTTCAAGTATGATAACTGTGAATGGTAAGAGAGGATTTGGCAGGTACTGGGCCAACCTAAAGCATGTTATTTCTGAGAAGAGGAAAATCTTTTACAACACAGTAACAAATGGAGATGTGGGCAATGTGGGAAGAGGGGACATATAGCAAAAAATGTAAGCCTGTTCATAGAAAAGAAAAAGAATTTGGACACTTCTGGTTTGACTGTCCCATATTAAAGAAGGAAAGAGTAGGTGAAGAGGAAAGCTCAGAAGATGAACAGTAGAAAATATTGCTACAGAAGGTGGTATGGAAGAAGGGGATACTGAAGAAAGCTTAAATAGTGAAGTGGTAGTTTGAGAAGAAATAGTTGAAATTGCAGTTATTAATACAGAGGAAGAGAACAGATATGCAATTTTAGAAAATGAAGACAGGTCAAGAACAAGAACAGTATAGTAAAAAAATTGTTGGAGGGTTAGGGGAAGGAAAAGAAAAACACGATCCGGAATAAAATACAAAAAAGGAGAAAGATGATATAGGAATTTTAGCATTAAATGCAAATATCATTAGAGACAATATAACAGGTTTTGTGGTGGTGGAATGGTTTAAAAATAAAAATTGATGTATTTTTGTTTTCAAAATACCAGAGGTAATAAAGAAGAAAAAAAAAGGAAAGAATACAGGCAGTATCAGGTGGTGGTTAATTGTTTGGTTGTTAAGAAATGAGACATAGTCTAGAATAAAAAATGAAGAAATAAGAATTCTAGATGTAACAATAGTAGTACTAGGAAGGGCGATGATATTGGAAACGAGAATGAGACAACAATGTGTACGATTATTGGTGAGTTATGCATATACTAACATGACAGAGAGAAAAGCGTTATCTGAAGAAATTAAAAAATGCATTAGTAAATATGACACTAGAGATAATAGTCGATTTTAACTGTCACCTGACAAAAGAAAAGGGGTCAGTCACGCACTATATTAAAATAATGTGAGAATTAGTAAAATGTGGAGAATTAAAGGTAAGAATGACTAGAGAATGGACATATAAAAGGCAAATGTTTAAGACTGCAGTTGATTATATAGTTTACTCTAAAGACATAAAACTGTGTGGAGTCTGCATGTCCTTCCCATGGTCGAGTGGCCTCCGAAAGACATGCGTGAATGGGCATGCCTTTACTGAAGGTTGGGCGTCAAGCTGGCAACTCGGCACCATAAAAATCGGCTGCCAAACATTAGCGGACCGGAGTTCCGCTGTGGTGACCCCTAACCGGGAAAAGCCAAAAAAACAAACAACAACTCTATAGACATAAAACAAGTAACAGGGGGAATATAGATGTCAGAGTTTTCATATCTTAGAAGCATGGGCTGGAATAGGGGAAGACAGTGAAATAATAAAGGAAGCAAAGGGATAAAGATATTAACTGCAGAGTTTAAAAATGAGGCAGAAATTATAAGAGAGAACAAAATATTATGGAAGGGTATATGATACTGAGACCATTTTATAAAAATGGGCACAGTGGTAGGCAGAGTGTAAGCAGAAGTGTAAGACTGCATTTAGAAGTGGAAGGAAGAATGAAAAAAGCAATAAGATGAAATTTAAAGACATTTTACAAAATTATGACAAAAGGCTAGAACAAGGAAGTGACAAAATAAGAGAAATAGAAAAACAAATGTATGAAGAGAACAGAGAAAAAGTAAAAATGATGTTATATAGGCAAATATTTTTTTCTTTGGAAAAGAAGTAAAAATGAGAGAAAGAAAGATGTGTGCTATCTTACATGGCAAAAAGACATAAAATGTAAACACAAAGCTATTATGGAGGGGGATTCTTATCACTTCACTCAAAGACCATTTCACTGACACCAAATCACCTAAAGTTCATTTCACCTAAAACTCATTTCACCTAAAACTCATTTCACCTAAAACTCATTTCACTGACAAGTAGTACTCTAAGGAAAGTTAAAGGTGTATGCCCTTTTCCGAACTGTAATGTGAGCCTGGTGTTAGTATATATAGTTGGGGGGTGGGATCACAGGCCACCACCTAGTTGGCTTTTACCAAATAATGCAAAACAAAACCAGACAACAGAAAACCAAATTTAGTGGGGGGCTATGACCACCACACACCCCAATGTGGGAGTCTGTGCCCCCACACCCCCTAACTATATATACTAACACCAGGATCGCACTACAATGGGGAAAAGGACATATACCTTTGACTTGCCTTAGAGTACTACTTGTCAGTGAAATGAGTTTTAGGTGAAATTAACTTTCTGTAGGTGAAATGAACTTTCAGTGAAATGAACTTTAGGTGATTTGGTCTCAGTGAAATGGGTGTCAGTGAAATGGTCTTTCAGTGAAGTGATATGAATCCTATGGAGGTGGTATAGAATTTTGTAGAGAAAATGCATGCTAAAGAGAAATGGATGGGCAAGAAGGATGGAAAGTGAAACAAATATCTGAAAAGTAAAAAAAAAATAGAAAATCGTATAACAAAAGAAGAAACAGAGAAGGTAACAAAAGAAGGTAGGAATGATTCAATACCAGAATTGGATTGTATAACCTGTGAGTATTATAATGAAAAAAAATAAAGATGACATTGAAGTTTTTTTAAATATTAAATAAATAGCTGAAGGAAGGTATAGGTTCATAGGTGTGCAGAAAGCTAATAATGCCTAGCCATGCATCCCAAGTCACTGACAAGTTCTGGTACCCTAGATAAGTGTAAGCAGGGCTTTGGGAGATGAAACATTTACAACCAAAGGCATGGGAGATAGATTACAGGCTGCCTGTGTCCATTAGAGACATAGGTGTCAAACCAGGGATGAATTTCCTGTTCCCCATCCAATTGTCCAAGTTGTACTTGAATTGGGTTAGGAAGGAACTCTGCATCACATGGATGAGGTACCTGTTTCAGAGAAGGTGTAGTCTCTGGATTATATACCTGTCTCTCCTGCAGGTCCTTTGTGTATTGCAGGCAAGGGTTAACTTTTTAGAACTGGTAATTCTGGTGCTGTTTGTTTTGTGGATATGAAGGACATCCATCAGGGTGGGGTCTGACAGTGCCTTGCTATGCCAGGAATAGATCTCCTATCAACAGAGTACAGGGTAGTCCTTGAGGTAGTCTGCAAAAGACATGTTACTTAACACCCTCTATTATTTTTGTGAGAAGCCTCTGTGGAAGTTCCGGTTGTTGGATGAGCCTGGTTAGGTGCATACCAAAGGGGTCATTGTACTCAATGATAGGTCTGATGGATGCCAAATATAGTGGAACAATGACCTCCATGGACCCCATCCCATATCTTTGTTTATACGTTACACAACATAGAATTATTTCCTCACTACTGTAGACACATGATGGTCCAAGACTAGATTACTGTCTATGTGTATCCCCAAGTCTGTAACTACTGGGTCAACTCTTAGCGGTGTGTTTTCAATATAATAGTTACAAGGGATGAATGACTTCTTGAAGGATACTGTTATGCAGTCCTTGGTATTTAGTTTTAGTCCATGGCTCTGACACTATTTATTTCTCAATGTCAGCCCTTCCTGGTGAACATTTTTGTTGGTGAAGGATGCTATGACTGCTTCTAATTTGAAATCATCTGCAAATGTTGTCAGCCAGAGGCCATTGACCTGGCCTTGAATTCGGACAAGTAAATGGCAAAATGGAGCAGTCCCAGGATCAGTTCCTGATGGAATCCACTTGTAACTGGTCTCTTTGTAGAGGTGGACTCCCCAGTTGTAACTGCCTGGCTTCGGTCTGTGAGCCAGCTCACTATCCACTGGGTCACATAAGGGTTTATTCCTAATCTCTTGAATTTGTCAACAATGCCTAAGTAAGTATTGTGTCAAATACCTTAGCCAGCTCAAGGTAGACTGTGTGAACTGTTTTGCCCTCATCCATTGGTTTGGTGACCTTCTCAAAGAAGTCCACCAGTTTGAGTAGGCATGACCTGCGCTTGACAAAACCAAACTGGGTTCGATCCAGTATCTGGAGGTTTCCTATGCCATTATTGATCATTTCCATGATATTCTTTCCATGGTTTTCATATGAGACTAGTGCAACGTATAAGTCTCTAGTATCCAGGCTCTGTACTTGGCCCATCAATTCCAGGAGCCTGATAGTTCATGATTTCATGCTATTTAGAAGCCATACTGAGATATTGTCTGGGTGCACTGATCCAGTGTTCTTGGCCTTAAAAGGGGTATTAAGGACCTGTTTCCTAGTTATAGTAGGGGAGTTACATTTTATGCTATTTCCTGAGGGGAGACTGAGGGTGAAAGAGGGGTAAAATTGGAGCTGAATTTGTTAGCCAGTAGGTTTGATATATCTTCTGGCTCAGTATTTGGTAGCTCTATTAATAATGAGGTCTGCACACAATTGTGTATTGTCTTTGAGATTGCAGACATTCTGAAGAATGCCTTGTGGTTTTCCTTAGCCTGGGAAGTCAAATGCACCTCAAATCTGACTTTGGCGGATTATCCTCTTAGTTGTTTGTTTAGTTTGATGAGAATGCTTTTATCCTGCTGGGTACTACACTTCCTAATATTTGCCATGATTTTAGAATAAGACACATGGTGGAGTGATAAAACATATATGGAAAAAGGATGAAACAAAAAATATAAAAAATTGATGATCTATAACACTAGGGAATGCTGACTATAAAATATGTATGAAAAAGCTACAAAAAGGATAGAGAGAGTATTGGGTGAGGTAATAAAGGTAGCATCTATGGCATAAAAAGAAGAAGGATTAAAACAAGGGTGAATTATATTGAAATACGTAGTAGAGAGTATACTGATAAAAATAAATAAGATTGATAGCATGTAAGATAGCTAAAGGCTTTGATGAAGTAAGCCATGAAACAATATGATAGATTTTAGAGACATCTGGTACAGCAGAAAAAAATGTTGATGCAATAAAGAATTTTTAAATGTTTTTAATGTCCTAATGAAATGTTATGAAAATTCACAAGTACTAGCTATCATAAATGAATGGATGGGGAAAAATAAGTGTTAAGAGAGTAATAATCTAGGGATGACCAATGAGTATCTGCTTATTTGTATTAGTATTGAATGCATTCATACAGCTATGTATGTATGAAATGATGGGGGCAAAATGGGAGATAGAAGGAAATGTTATAATACCATGCCTCTCAAATGTCCAGATTTTCACAGAATACCCAGATTTTTGCCTCATAATATTAGTTTGTACTTCATAAAATTTCTGTTTTTCTAGCAAATCACTGAGGATTGAAGTCACTAAATAATGATGCACATTTAAGGTTCAGACTTCACATCCCTCAGAAAAATGCATGCTAACACAAATCCTGTTATTCTAGCAACTTTCTAAGTATATAAGAGTAATGTTTAAAATCTAACCCAATTTTTGGGCCACTGTCTCCCATTATTTTAGATTTTCTTGACTAAGAAGTTAAGAGACATGGATAGCATCAGTATATATGATACCAGCAGATGATTTAGTTCTAATAACTAAAAATCAAAGGATGGATAAGTGAGATTGTAGGGTGGCACAGTGGATAGTGTTATCACCACACAGCAAGAGGTTCTCTGGTCAATTCTCAGCTGGGGTGGCCTTTGTGTAGAGCCTGCATACCCTCCCTATGTTCACTTGGGTTTCCGCTGGGTGCTTTGGTTTCTTCCACATTCCAAAGACATGCACTCGGTGGATACAGCTCTCAGCATTGGCTATAGGTGTGAGTGTGTGTGCGAGTGTATAGTGTGGAAGAATACCACAGTAAGACTAGCCACCCAGTGGTGTAAATCTTGGCTCTAAATGATTGCCACTGTTGAAGTGATAACCCAATCCCATGTGCAAAAATGGGAAAAAAGGTTGTGGATAGATGGATGGATGGATATGGTGAGCATGAAAGTATAATAAGCCAATGGGGTGAGAAAATGGAACAAATAAAAAAGTGATAGCTTGGTAGAAAAGGTTTTATTTATCATTTCAGAAAAATAAATATATATATTATATAGTTATGTATTATGAAAAACAGCTTATTTGTGGAGAATATATATGTTAAAATGAGTTATTACAAATGTTTTAGCTTCTTCTGGTTCTTAAGTCTGAACCCAGTGAGAAGATGCACTATATAAGCACATACATGAGTGTATGGATTGTGCCATCCCCAACAGAACTAAGATGCTATCCTCCAAAAAAAGAAAGCCAATCTGGTGGTCCCCTGCCATAAACAAACTCTACAACAGAAAGAAGAAGCTGGTGCAAAAAAGAGTAAAATCCCAATACTGGTGGAACTCCCTGGTCAGCTTCAGCAAGAAGCTGAGATCCCTCATAAAATCCCCCAAAGCCATTGATGAAAATAAAATCGCCACTGATTCCAAAGACAACCACAAAGCATTCTACAGCTATGTCAAGAATCTCAATATCAGCACTCAGATCTGATCTGAGCTACAGCACAATGGCACTAAATATACAGAACCAACTGATATTGCCAACATCCTGGCAGATAGGTTCAGTGCTAACTTTACCCCCTTCTCACCCTCCAAAGGGCTCATCTTAATACCAGAAAAATGCAAAGCCCCTGTAATCAAGAATAAACAAGTAAAGGCCGCAGTCTCCAAAGCCAAGAACACAGTATCCATGGGACTAGACAACATTCCACACTGCTTACTGCACAAACTAAAGAACTAACTGGCACCCCACCTAAGTACCATGTTCAATCATAGCCTCACCTTAGCCTATGTGCCTACTGAATGGAACACAGTGACAGTTATCCCACTCCACAAAGGGGGTGCCACCACAGACCCCAGAAATTACTGACCCATTAGCCTGAGGAGCCTGGTCTGCAAGGCCATGGAATGTATCATCTTGGAGCTTATAAACAAAGACATTGGTAACCTCCAACTCCTGTACCCCCCTCAGTTTGGGTTTGTAAAAGGTAGATCATGTGTACTAAACCTGATTGACTTCTTTGAAGCAGTCACTAGAGCCGTAGATGAGGGCAAGATAGTGCAAACAACCTATCTTGACCTTGCCAAGGCTTTTGATGCCATCCCCCACTCTGGAATTATAGATAAACCCACTAAACTGGGCATAAAACCCTATGTCACAAGATGTGTGGCCAACTGGCTCACTTACAGAACCCCCACAGTAAAAGTAGCCGACTCAAAATCCAAATTCAGACCAGTGATGAGTGGAGTACCACAGGGTTCAGTCCTGGGTCCTCTTCTGTTCGGCATCTACTTCTTTGAATTGCAGGACAACACAGAAGGTCTTTTGCTAATAAAGTTCACAGATGACTGCAAACTGGGAGCCATAATAGAATTGCCTAATGATGCAGACATTCTACAAAAGGGCCTCACAGAGACAGATGCTTGGTGTCAAAGTCATGGCCTCAAGCTCAAAGTCAAGAAGTGCATTGTCATCCCCTTTGGGAAAAACTCGGTACCCATGAACTACCACATAGGCGGTAGCTCACTAAACACTGAAAGTGTGATAACAGACCTCAGGACACAGGTGGACAGTAGTATCTCCTTTGATAACCACATCGCCACAGTAGTCAAGAAATCCTTCTATGTGGCACACCTCATCACAAACGGGTTCTCCTCTAGAAAAAAGGAGGTGATTGTTCCTCTCTACTCATACCTCATCAGACCCATTATAGAGTACGAAGCCCCATTTGGCATGTATCTCACAAGACACCTAAAGACCCATTATAGAGTACGAAGCCCCATTTGGCATGTATCTCACAAGACACCTAAACTATTGGAAAGGTCACAGAAATACCTCACAAAGAGGATTACCAGCCTCAAACAGATGCCATATGCAGACCATCTCAAAAAACTCCACCTCTACTCCATTGCATAGCGTCTACTCAGAGGTGATCTCTGCCTAACATACAAAGCTATGTCAAACCCAGGGCTGTTGGACATGCTACACTTAAAGAAATCCCAATCTCTTCAAATCACAGGCTCCAGGGACCTAAACCTTATCACCACAATAAACAGAACATGCTGGAGGGATAGATTTTTGTCCCAGAGACTTCCCATACTCTGGAACAAACTATCCCTTCATGTCAAGCAAAGCAACTCATTGGCCATCTTTAAGAAATATCTTGACGACTGGATGGAAAATGGAAAATTCACTCCAGGGATCACTTCTGCGGCACTGCTTGACAGGGGCACAGGAAAATAATTTTCTTGGGTGGTGAAAGCCAGTGAACCTTTTTGGCCAGGCTTATATAGGCCCCAGGGCTGATAGCCTAGTATCTACCTATGAAACTATGAATCTATAAAAGGTATGACTTATAATAAAAAAGGTAAAAGGTGGTTTGAAGTTTTAAAAAATCTAATGGTGCGTTCAATGTCTATGCATTCATTTTGGGTAATGAGAAAGGTAAAAAAAAGACGCAAAGAAATGATAAGTAGGCTGTTATATGAAGTATAAAAATGTATGGGAAGAAAAAATTGGGGCGAAAGAAGAGGCTGGCAGAAATAGAATTGGACAATAAAATGAAATTGTGGAGTTAAATTTAAGTGTGGTTGACAGAAAAAGCAAAGAATGGTATAATATGAAAGTGGTGTACTCAATGAGTGACTTAAAGAAGATGAAAAAGGCAATAAGAGACAAAAAGGCAAGGTTTGAAATTTATTATGCAGTGGAAGATTTTTTTCTGGAGAATTTTATTATATAAGTTACAGCTAAAAGCAATATAAAATGTAAGGTGATGGAGGAAAGAACATGCTTGAAATGTAGTTAAGATGAAACAACAAAACATTGTTTTTTTGGACTGCAAAAAAAAAAATAATGAATTTTGAGAAAAGATTTGAAATTACTGTAAATTGGTAGGATTTAAATGTATAAATATGAATATGATGTTATATTTGAAAGTTAATAAAGTAAAATTATGTGATGTTGAAAAATGGGATAAACTACTGCTTGTGACAATATGGGTGCTTTGAAAAAAAAGATGTGTGAATTTGTTGTATGACAAGAAAATGGAAGAGGATGATGTATTAGCTGAAATAAGAAGATGGTTGTGGAAGAAAGGGTTGGGGATAGAGGGTAAATGTAAAAGAAAAGAAAACAAAACAAATAGAATTGTTTACTTACCTACTTTTGTATTGATAACTTGTAAATAATTTAAGTATAAATGTAGAAAATGACAGTGTATATAATTGATTTATTTATTTTTTTGGTATTAAATGAATATAAATGTTGATAAGCAGCCCTACTCTTTTCAGTATATCATATGGGATCTTTTATATCCACCTGTGCTATCAACAACTCAGGTAGATGAGGCCTCGATTTAACATCTCATGCAAAGAATGAAATATTTTTCTGTCTAGTTGTCAGTGTCTCTGTGTGTTCCACCTGCTTGTCTATCTCTCAGTCTAGCAGTCTCTCTATATATATCATTCTGTCTATGTGTGTGCCTATCTCTGTACCTCTTCTAATAAAAATTATGTTGGACTGCAGATTATGGTCACCAGGCAACATTCAGTGTTCTCTCAGCATGTACAATCACTTAAGTGATTATTCTAGATCACTACTTTCTTCTGTTTGTCCTAAAATTTGAGGAACTGTAAAACCAATGTTGGCCCAGTGGAAAGGTATCATGTCACCTTTTTATACCAGTGATTTCTGTTAGTAGAGCTGCATGGCATTTTTTCATTTTTTTTCTGCCCAGAATCCTAAACTTCCATCTGTGAAATATCCAGTGGAAAAGGACATAAAGTGATATTCAGCTAGATTGGTAGGGCCTCTGTGATTTATTTAGCCAGATCACATCACTTACTTGTTACAAAAATAAAATGCAAGGAACTGGATGTAACAATGCTCTCAAAGTGCCAATGTACAATGCTGAATGCATACATATGTAAATACATGCATACATACATACATATAAATAATTCAACCATGGGTATTAATGCCCTTCTAGTCTGCCAATATATCAAAATACTTGATCCTATAATAAGAGTTCGGGCTGTTCTTAAAAATATCTAAACTAGTGCTTGCTTTAATGTGATTTGTTAGTCTGTTCCATGCATCTGCTGCTCTCTCAGAAAAACAATTAGTACATTTTTTATTCCTATATAATCTTCTACTTAGGCTGTCTGATAATTCTCTAGTACTTTTTCATAACCCCAAACATTCCCAGAGATAGTTGTCTTTAAATGCCCGGTATACCTAAATAAGATTTTCTCTTAGATATCTATAAGAGACAATATAGAAGTTCAGATGTTTTAGTATTTCATAATAACTTAAATTTTCACATCCATAGATGCTGTTGCTATAGTTCCGCTATACTCTTTCCAGTTTACTCATACTTGTTTTCTTAGAAGGTTTCCATATTGTTATTCCATACTCAAGTTGGGGTTTAATGTAACTACCAAATAATGACTTTATTATTTCTGATTTACCAGACTTTATAAATCTATGTATACAACCTATAGTTCTATAACTAGCATTAACCAATTGGTTGATATAATTAACAAAACTCAAAATTAACCATATACACAGGTCCTTAAATAAATATATATTTTCAATCACTGCATGCTGTATTAAATAGTTACCTTTCAATTTATGCCTCCCAAATTTCATATGCTTAGTTTTTAATGCATTTATCAGCATATTATTCTACTGTGCCCAAATGGTCAATTTTGTCAAGTTGTTTTGCAGACATGCCTTATCTGTAACACATGTAATCTGTTTATCCAAGTTCAGGTAATCTGCATATAGACTATTAACGGCAGACAAAAACAAAACTGTAGAAAAACAAGCAAGGCAGGCAAGTCCAAATACTCCTAACGTATTTTTAATAGGAACGTTTTCGCTCCTGCACAAGACAAGAGCTTCTTCAGACAAAGTAAAAAAGTGTCAATATCATTTTATAAACACTCATTCGTGATGTCACATCCTTAAAACCAATTAGTGCAACACATTAAATAATTCGTTCACTGAAAGGAATTTAAAAAATATACAAAATGTGACAGGTACCTTTAAACAGGTTAGAGTTACTTTAGCCTCTCCATCATGCTTACATTCGCTATTTGTCTGTGAATATGGTATTTTGCACAACAGATTATAATGGTTTAGGACATACATTTTTTTGGGGGGTAGTATATAACTGTTTGGTGTTAAATGCTGGGTTATTGTAAGTGTTCTTCATGCTTTAATCTTTGCATGTACCTAAAGTACAAATGTATGGCTTCTGAATGTTTTGATGTACGTGTTGACCGATGTGTCAGGATTTTATTATGGTACCTCTTTTTTGGGGTCAATACTCTTTTATTGTACCTTTTTTATTGGCCTTTTTTTAGAATCGATAGGAAATGATGTCACATTTTGTATATTTTTTAAATTCCTTTCAGTGAACGAATTATTTAATGTGTTGCACTAATTGGTTTTAAGGATGTGACATCACGAATGAGTGTTTATAAAATGATATTGGCGCTTTTTTACTTTGTCTGAAGAAGCTCTTGTCTTGTGCAGGAGCGAAAACGTTCCTATTAAAAATACGTTAGGAGTATTTGGACTTGCCTGCCTTGCTTGTTTTTCTGCATATAGACTATAGAATGTCTCAGATGAAAAAGTTAGGTCTGAACGATACAACCTAAACATGTAAGGCCGTAGGACAGATCCCTGTGGGACACTCTGACTGTAACCAAGAATTTCATCTGTCCAGTTGCTGTATGATACTTGCCATGTCCTATTTGTAAGCCAGGAAGCTATGCATCTTATCAAGTGTACATCCACACCTAGTTGTTCTAATTTATTGATCACTGTTTTGTATATGACCCTGTCAAATGCTGAAGTTAAATCTATATAAATTACACCACAGCACACCTTTTCATTCATACTTGTTATTATATTGTTATAGAAATCATGTTACAGTTGGTGTTAGAGATTATGAATATAAGGCTGAAATTAATTATGCTGTAAATATGCTAAAAGATAAAGCATAGAAGAAAAAGTTTGCTTGAATATATGTATAGAGTTTAGCAATGTAAAATGGGCATTCATACTATATGTATAACAGACAGGCTTCTTTTCACAGCATCAGAAAAAGAGTAACAAAGCAATATTGGAAAGCAAGTATCACATGCTTTTCTCAAGTTTTCAGAACAAATATCTAAACTCAGCAATATGTGATGTTTTTTCAATAACAACAGACCAGATGTTTCCTTTCATACTTCTGTTATTCTGATTGAGTGCATTTGTGGATTTTCACATCAGCAGAACTGCTGACAGGACAATAGAAAAGTCTAAAAACAGACATTATGTGACTTCCCACAGAAGGCCAAAAAAGATACCAAGAGGAAATAACAAAATCTATGTGTGTGACTAGCACTTTATACAATAACTGTAGTTATTCAGTTATGAGAGAGGGGGACAGAGAGAGGTATTTTGTAGAAGTCATCATATCTGTAATGAAGGAAAACTTTGTAAATATATGCTACAAACTGACAGAAAGAGTACATGTGGTTTGTTATAAAAATAAGTTATCTGCAACTGTGCTTATAGCTGCAAAATATATTTCTTTATCAGTGTGCAGTTTGAAAGGTTTGGTGCTTTAAACAGACTACAGATGGAGTCATGCAAAGCTCTGTGTCTCTGATTCAGCAGTAAACAGCCAGCAAGACTGTGTGTCTTAAGAAGACTTTGGATCCAAGTGCAGCATAGAAGCAGCGCGCAAATTAAAATACATTTTTCAATAGTGACCCTAACGAACGTTCCTAGCCTGTATCAAAAACAGGGGGAGTGAGTGGGTAATGCCTTGTATAAAGTCACTCATGTAAAAGCACAGTAACTAGTGTTTATGTGAAGTACTTCAGATTTCTTCAGTTTTCTACAGTTTTCTACAGTTTGCAGCAATGATACAGTTTATTAGACGTCTAAATCCGGAGTGAGACTGTAGTGCAGGAAGGTGAGCAGTGCCATAAATTCTCCAAAAAAGGTACAATACAACATTGTAAGACTGAAACTGCCAGTTTTGCTGTACCAACTTCACAAGTGACTACAGAGACTTTTCAACTATCTACAGGAAAGCATCCTGACCATCTGCCTCTCTGTTGACTGGTAAGAAAATGTGTCTGTGTTACATACAATATGAATGCCATAGAGGTAATAATAATAATAATAACAGAATGAATGTATATACAGCATATTAGCAAATGTAAAACCTTATTAAGGCAAGTTAGTAGTAAGGCATTATGCAAATTGATTACAATATTTGACTGGTATCTGAAACAAATCATGTGTGGTATAAAAAATGTTATTGTGTGTACAATGTCATAAAAATACACTGCATGCCACTATTCAAAGGTTAAACTGTACAGACAAAAATTTTAATGGTAAAGGACCAAGAAAAGTTAATATGCTGACATTATATTCAAATGTTAGACAGTTATGTTCTGTCACCAGATGTAAAAGGTTTATTTCAGAATTGCAAAAACAGTCAAATCAGTTACTGGCAGAACCTCTAGTACATTTTGTTACAAAAGAATGTAATAAACTTCTAAAAGGCAGACACAATGAGTTCAGGAGACTGACAGAGACTGACTTCCTCCACACATTGGGAAAGAGCAGGAAACTACAGCTAATCTGTACAAAAGAGATATATTTTATAATATGTTTGCGTTTTGAAAATGGTTAAGCATACATGGTAGGATGGTAAAATCTGGACAAATCATTCTCAAATGTTTAAAACTTCCATTCAGTTAAAGCAATACATTTATCAGTAGTACAGTAAAATAGACCATATAACTGCAATTCTAATAGTATAGTCAAAAGGTACACAACAGTTTTAGTGTATACAAATCAAATGAAAATAGTTAATAACAGTAAAGATTTAAAGTCACAAGACTGACATGCATGTATTTTCATTTCATCTAAAATACATCTGTTACAATGCACAAGAATAACAGGCAGTCAACAGCAAATATAAATAATGTAAATATAAACGTGTTAGTTAAGCTAATACCGATTTTGTTTTTTACAATTTTTTATAATTGCATAGTAACACTACACCAAACAGTTAAAGTTCTGAATTTATAAAGAAAATAAAATCACAGATGGTATTAGTCAAACAGTTTTTGTAAAATTAATGGCAGGGCAGTTAAATAAATAAATAAAAAAATACTGAAATCCATGTAAGCTTGTAAGCTAATTATAAAATAATGTCTATTTATGTAGTATAAATGCATAGTTATATTTCTAAATATTTTACAACTACATTCTAATTTCAACCTGCATTTTACTAACAGATGATTAAAGGAAAAATGCTAAAAGGGTTAACTGAAATGCAAGTGTATCAGACCTTTCTAGACTAGATAAATAGTTACAGAAAATGTTGTAAAAACAAGATCAAAAACAAGACTGCCAGAAAAGTGGCTTATATTTTTCTAAACTATTACTGTTATTAAAATATAATTGTTAAATGTTTACAGGCAACACTGTTTAGTAATTGTAATAAAATGTCACAATTGTGCATATATGTCACTGATAATCTGTTTGCAAGTAAATGTTAAAAGTAAAAGTAAAAAAAAAACCTCAGTTACATCAAGTACAGCCAGCAGATGGGCTATAGTATGCATACAGTTCAAATCAATTATGCAGGAGGGTATAAATACCTATTAGCGGTAATAAACAGCAAAAGCTTTATAAAAAAATGATCAAATCAGACAAAGATCTAGTTTAATAACCTAATAAAGTA
The DNA here is from genome assembly GCF_019279795.1 of Protopterus annectens. Taxonomy (NCBI): domain Eukaryota; kingdom Metazoa; phylum Chordata; order Ceratodontiformes; family Protopteridae; genus Protopterus; species Protopterus annectens. The sequence continues at coordinate 1,802,223,105 of NC_056737.1, read as the reverse complement.
AATGTATAACCAAAGTGTTGGGCTGGTATACATTCTATTTTCACAACGTAAAGCAGATAAATAATAGCGCAATACTACAGGTGGAGGGGTACTTTCTCAGTTTTACACTGACTGTGTGAGCAGTATGTATTGCAAAAGGGTCTAAAATAAAGCTACAGAAAGACATATCTCATTCTTTCTTGATAATACTCTTTTAGGGGGGAGGGAAAACAGGTATTAGTGTATTAGAAATACTGGTAAACTGGATTAAACTTGACAGGATAAGATATTTTACAAGTTGTTAATAGCTATCATAATGGTTATTATTGTATTGTTTAGTATTAAATTGTATTTACAACCTGTTAAACTGTAAAGCTATACACAAGATGATTTAAAATTGCTTTATTACAGCCATACAAGAGAGAGTAAAGATATGTAAAAAATTGAACAAGAATGGTCACTATTTTTAATATGTTTTTGGCAAGACAATGTTGGTATGCAAAAAGCATAGTTGCCTCTGGTGGCAATTCCACTAGATACTTCTAAAGAGGCATAAAAATTTTCCAAGATTTTGCTTAATATTAATGTGACTAAATTTGTAAGATTAGACTAAATGTACTTTACAGTCTTTGTATGTACAAATGCAGAAGAATTCAGTACAAATGATAGCCTTTGTATGTACAAATGCAGAAGAATTCAGTACAAATGAAATTAATGTCTACTAATGAATATGTGTGAAAAAACATGTTTAAAAAAAATGGGTCCAGGGTACCTACTAGATTGAAATACATGAATAGCAAACAGTCTGTGTAAATGCATACTGTACAGGATACATTGTAATAAGTTCAAAAGCAATTTGTCAAGTTGTAATATTATCACTGGTTTCAAGTTGCAGTTTTATCATTGGTTTTTGGACCATCATTTTATCAGTACTAGTATTGGTTACCCTAGTTAGAGGAAAATTATATTAAAATATTGTATTCATACAGCTAATGGACTAATATGTACATAGCGTTCTCTAGTGTATAAATAATGTTTTTTAAATCCTCAAGTATTAAATATACTAAAATCATTACATTCAAATATTTATTATCTAAGCCCAGTTCAGTACTTTACCATGGTGTTAATTGGTAGTTCAGAGATATGACCACAATATTATGTTTAAAATGACATGAAAACTGTATATTTTAAACAGTGTATAAATGCTTGCAGTAGCACATTGTTCTTGTCTCTTATAGTTAATTCAACAGTTGCAAAGAGTTAATAAAACAGTTCTAAGTCATAAACTAAATTCTGTGATTGCAAAAAATATATATTTTCACAGAATGGTCTGAAAAAGAAAACGTTGTTAAATACATTCAGTTTTGGTAGTAATACTTAATATCATTGTATTAACTGTGTAAAAATGCATTTTGACTTGTATCAAAAGAAGACTAAAGGTTTTGTTTCTTAATGTTTTTTTCTATATAATATGATCAAAAATACATATCAGTATAAAGTGTTTTGAGTATGTTTAAAAAAGTGGGAATTGTTAGAGATTATGAATATAAAACTGAAATTAATTATGTTGTAAATATGCTGAAAGATAAAGCATAGAATAAAAAGTTTGCTTGAATATATGTAGTTTAGCAATGTAAAATGGGCATCCATACTATATGTATAACAGACAGGCTTCTCTTCACAGCATCAGAAAAAGCGTAACAAAGCAATATTAGAAAGCAAGTATCACATGCTTTTCTCAAGTTTGCAGAACAAATATCTAAACTCAGCAATACGTGCTGTTTTTTCAATAACAACAGACCAGATGTTTCCTTTCATACTTCTGTTATTCTGATTGCGTGCATTTGTGCATTTTCACATCAGCAGAACTGCTGACAGGACAATAGAAAAGTCTAAAAACAGACATTATGTGAATTCCCACAGAAGGCCAAAAAAGATACTAAGAGGAAATAACAAAATCTATGTGCGTGACTAACACTCTATATAACAACTGTAGTTATTCAGTTATGAGAGAGAGGGACAGAGAGAGGTATTTTGTAGAAGTCATCATTCATATCTGTAATGAAAGAAAACTTTGTAAATATATGCTACAAACTGACAGAAGGGGTGCGTCTGGTTTGTTATAAAAATAAGTTATCTGTAACTGTGCTTATAGCTGCAAAATATATTTCTTTATCAGTGTGCAATTTGAAAGGTTTGGTGCTTTAAACAGACTACAGATGGAGTCATGCAAAGCTCTGTGTCTCTGATTCAGCAGTAAACAGCCAGCAAGACTGTGTGCCTTAAGAAGTCTTTGGATCCAAGCACAGCATAGAAGCGGTGTGCATACATAAAATACATTTTTCAGGTGGTAATAGATCTGTTTTCAAATATGCATGCTGACATATAGTTTCAGGTCCCAACCTATCCAGTTCTGACAATAACTTGTCCAATATTACCTTGCCCATTATTTGTCCACAACATGAAAGTAGACTTAAGGGTCTATATGATTTTGGGTTTGTCCTATTCCCCTTTCCCTTAAAGACAGGTTTGATAAGTGCGCATCTCCAATCTTTTTTTTTTCTTACCATCGTCTTTTTAAATTTTTCACACATGATGTAGGCAATCTTACATTTATATAAATGAAAATCAAACATTGACACCACTTTGGTTGCAAACATTATACATCACAGATACCATTGAACTAACTGTAGTTGCAAACATATATCACTTATAATCTATCCCATTGTCAGTTAAGCACTATATGGTCATTCAAATCCTGCCTCTTAAACCTCATTCCTGCTCTGCATATATTGTTCTCACAATTCCCGTATTTTCCTATGTAGTTTGCTCCCTCCCTTTTCTAAAGATCCCAATTCCAGTTGTTTTATCTCTGCTACTATATTCACTACTTCTAGTAAAGTTATTCTAGACTTTGATTTCCATTTTCCAGTAATTGCTTTTTTAGCAGCTACCATAATTAGACTCAGCAAGGCTTTACTATGCCTAGGCAATTCCGATTCTCTCTCATAACTCAAAAAAATCATCTTCCAAGTCAATCCAATTTGCTCATCCAGCATCTCCAACAGAGTGGTCTGCAGGGAATCCCTAAAATCTGCCAGTTCATTACACTCCCAAAAAATATGTTCCCAGCCATCTAAATCTTGCGCGTCAAACCACTAATACTTGCTATCCATCTAAGAAAAAATTATTTGGGGATTTACTTGGGGTATAAAAATACCTATGTAAACACTTCCAGGCAAAGATCCTAAATCTTTTAGACTTTTGTTGCATATTTGGGAGATATTGGAATCTCGCCGTATTTATAAGACCTAGTAAATAATGGATATAATGGTACTATAAGTTCTTGCAGAGTGTTCTCAGGTCATTATTACTAATTTCATCTCCTCCCTATGCTTTGTTTGGATCCAGTTTGCAGAGTTCTTTTTCAATATAATCTAATTTTTTTCTGTTTATGTGGTTACCTTTTTGTAAATAGGACAACTTATCACCCCTTTATGGAGCCAACCTGTTTTGCATAAGATTTTGTAAATCTATCTATAATCTGTTGTGTCTGAGAATACATTTTAGAATCTCCACAAGCTTTATCAATTTGCATGTCTTTACTCCTTCCACATCTTATGTATCTATAAAAAAGTGTTTTCTATTATGCTCAATATCTTTATATACCACAAGCTTTATCAATTTGCATGTTTTTACTCCTTTCACGTCTTATGTATCTATAAAAAAGTTTTCTATTATGCTCAATATCTTTATATACATTTTCTTCAAAATGCTCTTGATCTTGTCTCATACTGCTTAATTTAATTGTCTAGCTTGTTTATTTCAGTTTTCAAAGTTGCGGTTTCACCTGTCTTCATTTTCTTTTTTTTTTTTTTTTGTCTCTCACCTTTATCAGGTATCTAGTTCTTAGGGAAATATATCCCCCTGACATTGTATGCCTAGACCTGATGTTAAAGACTCATTTGATTTTTTACACTCAAACAATTTCTCTTTCAAAACTTGCCACATTCCATCTGAAGTTTTCCAGTGAACCCATCAGTCCAGTTAGTTTTACATAGTGACTGTTTTGCTTGCATATAATATGTAATTCATTTTCTATGCATTGGTTTAGATTTCAGTTTAGCAGAATTATTTAGCAATAAATTAACAGGGCGGCCACGGTGGTGCAGTGATTAGCATTGCTGCCTCACAGCAAGAGGTTCTCTGGTTCGAACCTCGGCTCGGGTGCCTTCTGTGCGGAGTCTGCATGTCCTCCCTGTGGTCGCGTGGGTTTCCTCCGGGTGCTCCGGTTTCCTCCCACATCCCAAAGACATGCTGCAGGTGGATTGGACACTCTAAATTGGCCCTAGGTGTGCGTGTGAGTGTGCCTTCTGTGGAAGGTTGGGCGCCGGGCTGGCAACTCGACACTGTAAAACTCCACTGCCATTCAATGTGCGGACAAGGTGATCCGCTGTGGCGACCCCTAACCGGGAAAAAGCCGAAAGAAGAAGAAGATTTAGCAACAAATTAACCTTTATAACCCAATGATCACTGCACATTAACAATGGTAAAACTTGACTTGAAGTAACATGAATTTCTTAAGGAACACAAATAATGTCTAGTATGTTCCATTCCCTGATAGATTGTTTTACAATCTAAAGCAATTGTTGTTCCTGAACATAAGCTGTGAATAATTTCCTTACTAATGTTGTTGCATCAATATTATTCCAATCTGTTTCTGATATATTTAAGTCCCCAGCTAATATTATTCTTCCTTTTGGTGTTTCATGCAAGAAATATATGAATTTTTCTAGGTCATCAGCACTTGACTTTGGTGGATTATATACTCCAGTAATAGTTAAGTGTTCCAGGGTCATCTTTATTGTCACAGATACACAATCTATAATATTGGTGTTATCAATGAACATGTAATTATCACAGGTCTCATAACTATCTTTAACCCCTATCATAATACCTCCACCTGATCTTTTTGTTAGAACATCATCATTGTTCTTTAACCATGTTCTCAAAAAATAACAACATCAATCTTGTGGAAACATAGCAAATTTACCAATAAAAAACTTTGTTATTAATGCTTTTAGCATTAACGACCATCAGGGATGCATCAAATGTTGCTATCTGTGAACTGTTAAATTTTCGACCTGGCAAAAATCCTGCCTACTGTTTGTCAAATATTGCAAAATATATGTTGCAAAAGTTATCTTCCCTCATTTTGACAGATGCACACCACCCTGTCTGGACATGTGTGCCCAAAACTAGGCTTGGATGCTGTACACATTTCCATTTTTTTAAAGCAGGATATTTTTTCCATGTAGGTATTTACCCAAAAAATCTTTTCATTCACAGTGACCTGACTATCATTTCTATAAGTAGTTTGTGAAAAATGCATCCTAACACCAGTACAAGCTATACTATCTAAGAAGGCTGTAAGTTCCCTACTAACAGTCAGAAAGTCCTTGCAGATGAGATCATCTACACCAACATGAATGAAAACAGATCTGTACTTACTCCGTACTTACTTACATTAAGGCATTCCAAGGCTTGTCTCACATCTTCTATTTTTGCTCTTGGCAAGCATAACACTACTCAATGTTCAATATCTTCTCTGCAAATGTAAGCATCAGTTCCTCTAATAAAGGACTCTCCAATTACAAGAATGTCTTTTCTGACCAGATCTGAAGAATCGTCATCTTTTAATGCAGTAATATCAGCTCTGTCAATTTTTTCAAAGGAATGATCTTCATCACCATTAATCTTATCAATCATCAATCCCACTGTTTTCATTGCGTATTATACTTGCAAGCATACAGTTGTCATCTAGCTGGTTTTGTACATCCACAGCTTAAGCCATGTAGTCAACATCTGTCTTTTCTCTTCTTTTATCATACAGTAATGCTCTTCAATCATTCCACATTCAGTTTTGACTTTTTCCTTTTCATCTGCCCCTTGCCTCCTTTTTTCTACCTTTTCTTTTGGAAAAATGATGCCTTTTTCTGTAGACTGGAGGTTTTCTGATAGAAAAATGTTATCATTCCCTGTAATCTGTGTGTTACATAACGAAGCAGTGTCCTTTTTAGCATGTATTCTCTTTACTTTACAGAAGTTTATCAGCTTCTTTTTCTTCCTTGTTATTTATTGTGAACTTCTTCCTTTCTATTTTTTGTTTCCTTCTAAACACTCTGAATCCTTGAATCCTTAGATTGCTGAATACTTGCATACAGAATTCTAGAGTTGTCAGGGACATTGCCTTGTTTCATAGGGGTTGCATGATCTTTACAGAAAGTAGACACATCATTTCCTAAATGTATTCTGTTTGCTGTTTATCTAACATTATTTATCTTACCAGTCCAATCATTAATATATGTAACAACAGTTCTCCAAGCTGTGCCAGTTGCACAAATGCAATCATCATCAGTAAGTCTAGATTTACTTCTAATAATGGTAAGCAAGTCATCCAACATTTTACATGAGGAACACAGATAACCAGTGTTGTCAGGAGTTACCTTTAAATATGCACAGCATTTATCATACTGTACAAGCTATTTGTGCTTTAGCAAACCATTAATGGCATACTCATTTATAGAATCTGTGTTCAGCTCAAACAAATAAAAAAATTATAAAAGAAAATAAAACTCTGCAACTGCAGAAATCTAAGAGAACTTAAATCAAATTCTATGAGAAAAATCACACATTAATATACAACTAAACATTAAAGAAAGTACAGTAAAGTTGTTGTTTTGAACGTACAAATTCTGAAAGTCAGACAAAAGCTGTAATTCCTTTATGTATCATGTGAGTGCATACAGTAGCTTCTTCTCACTACCGCTTGCAGTTGCACTTCTTTTTAACAGTAAAGATCACTAAATTACTAAGATAGGATTGTTTAGATAAGCTCTGGATTGTCCTCTCTGCAGTCTGTGTGAATTTATAGCTGACTAGGCCCCCTGGGGTGGCTAGTGCTTGCCTGTCTAAAACATATCCTTTCTAACAACCAACAGTGAAAATTAAAGGTAAAACAACAAAATATAAATCATAGTAAATCTTCTTGTCTACAAGCTATTCTTCTAACAAACAGTGAAAAACAGTGGTAAAAAATAAAATAAAATATAAATTCAAAGAGAACTTCTCCTACCAGTCAACTCCACAGTAAATCACAAACCAGGATAGGATTTTTTAGATAAGCTCTGTATCCACTATATTGAAAAGTGAAGGAGGAGATTACATAAAAATAATGGAATATGTGGGAACAATACATGCAGAATAATATTCAGGAGGAGTAAGGTTTAAGGGATTGCAAGAATTGATCAGTTTCTGTAACATTGGCATGACTGACAATTCTTAAAAATGTGTACTGTATGAAAACAATGAGAAATATCACTGGTGTGTTTTCTTTTCAGTTAATGTATGTGTACCTGTCTCACTGTTGCAATGTGTTTTAACAGATGTTTAAAACAAAGAATCAATGTACAGACTGAAAAATGACCCTAAATTTTAAAATTTGACAGTGCTGGATTAGGCCAAATAAAACCTACTTTGACCATGAATGAGCTCAGTATGTTTTAACTTGTAGCATTAAAGCCAGATTCACATATGACCAATGCCAGTGACTGCTGAGCTACTCTCTATGAAATTGTCAGTAAAACACTATTACATTTAGTAGCAGATGAATTTATCGGTATCCAGATCCCTAATTTGTAAGTTCACAGTTTGTTTTTTTTAATTTAGTTTGTCATGTTGTAGATGCATAAGCTTTAATTGCTGCCAGTTGGGATGTATAGAATGACATTTTACCCCAAAAAGCAGCAAGCTGCTGCTATCAAGTGAATCACTGGGCACCACTGTCAGTAGGAAACAAAGCTGTGGGCTGAGATGGAGAGAGATGATAATGAGAATGTTATATTTAGACTGGTAACTGGGTCACCACCCATTGCAGTGTTTGCCACTGGCATGGCACCGTTTCTTATTTTTGGCTGTAGTGGAACTAGGCTTTGCTGCCTGTGTTTACACACCTGAAATGAAATATTGTAAGACTAAATTAAAGATTTCTTATAAAGTGGCTATGCAAGGAGAAAAAAAAAGATCTAGAAAGAAGAAACTGGCCAAATAAGTCTGAAATCTGGCTTCAGGTAGTTTCTTCTCAAGATATATTGATACAATTAATGTATCAGGGCTAATACCGCATAATAGTGAACGTGTACAAACAGGGCGGCCACGGTGGTGCAGTGGTTAGCATTGCCGCCTCACAGCAAGAGGTTCTCCGGTTCGATCCTCGGCTGGGGTGCCTTCTGTGAGGAGTCTGCATGTCCTCCCTGTGGTCGCGTGGGTTTCCTCCGGGTGCTCCGGTTTCCTCCCACATCCCAAAGACATGCTGCAGGTGGATTGGATACTCTAAATTGGCCCTAGGTGTGCGTGTGAGTGTGCCTTCTGTGGAAGGTTGGGCGCCGGGCTGGCAACTCGACACCGTAAAACTCCACTGCCATTCAATGTGCAGACAAGGTGATCCGCTGTGGCGACCCCTAACTGGGAAAAGCCGAAAGAAGAAGAAGAAGAAGTGAACGTGTACAAACAAAAAAATAAATGACCTTGCAAATACAGACCGGGTATTACAACAGAGTTTAGTGAGTGTTATAATTGGCAACAGTCCTGCTGAAGTAGGAATACATTTGTACCATGTCCAAACTTTAACTCATTTCTGTTGCAGGGCTCAGGAGTATTGCACTCTTACTTTCAATGGTTGCATCCTGAGCGTTTTCACAAAAATAAAATAATCAGATCTTACTAAGTTTAATTATGCTGGCTGCCATAAAAGCAATTACTAGAAAATGGAAATGAAAATCTAAACAGATGATAAACGAAGTCGTGAATATTATGAAGGAAATAAACAAACTGGATGTGAGATGTTTAGAAAAGGGAAGGAGCAAATTCCGTAGGAATAAATGGAATTTGTGGGAGCAATTCATGCAAAATAATGTTTGCGGAAGGAATAATGGAAGGCAGGAATCAAGTAACTTATTTAATGTTGGAGTGAATGATAATTGTTAAGAAGAAAATATAAACTGCATGAAAATAAAGATGAAAAGTCTAAGAAAAATTTTACTATGGTTTGTTTTCTTTGCTATTAATGTCATCATTTAACGAGATTTAATAAAGATGTTTTAAAAATAAAGTTATCTCCTCAGATGTTAAAAGAAATGTTCACATCTCTAGATCCACAACTGTTATTAACAAAGTATAAAATACAAACTATTCTGCACAAACTATTTTTTGCAATGCCAGGATTAATTACATTGTACATCTTAAAATGTTAATTTTTACAATGGTTATGTATACAACTTGCACAATTTTGTTAATGGCATGATGTATTTGACATAACTTACAAAATCTTCATAACCACTCAAGCTGCACACATACTGAAAACATATTTTTTTAAATTCTACTGCGAGCTTTCATATCAGATTAAATGTTTTTTGCCTTTGTTGTTTGATTGTAGAGATAAATAGTTTAAAGATTTTAACAACTTTATCTACATTACTACAATATGAGCAATCACTATATGAGCATTGGTTAATTTCTCTTTGCTGCACTAGTCAGAGGTCAGATAACAATGCAGTTGTATTTCTTATCATGTAATCCTTAAGAAGACATCTTTCACTAGCCCATATGTAACCCAGTTTTGCTATTAATGTAGACATGAATAAACAACATTAAGTGCCTAATGACATCACTCTCATGATCCTAATAGAAATACCTAACATTGTCACTAGGGTTTAAAAAGTTTTCAGAAGTAAAGAGCTACTTGTTTTTGTAATATATCTTAGTTGTTTGTCCTCTTAATAATAATGTAGATATAGGTGGCCAAACTATAAAAGAATTAAAGGTTATGACCAATTTTTTGTTGGGTTTTGACTGATGATATGAAAGATGCTCAGATGCTTATAATAGTCTTAATACAGACCAAGCATATCAACATATGAAAGAGAGTAGCTTTGGTCTTGCTGAGTTTAGATTCATGTGTTTTTTTTTTACTGTTTAGTTGTTTTGTGATGTAGTGATACTTGGTGGAATCAATGATGCTGCCACTACCTTTGGGATGAAAGTGATCCTTAAAAGTGTGCAGGAAGGTAGCCAGTTAAAATGTTGTGGGCCACTTCAGCGAATCCTGAAATATGATGGCTAAAAAAATGGGCTTGCATATATCAAGTCCGAGATGGCCACTTCTTGAAATATTCCCTTTCTCCAAGGTATAGTGATCTTAGAGATGGTACCTATAAGTTGGGGAGAGGGTTGCCCCCACAATAGGTGGTGCAGAGAAGTTTGCTCCATCCCTGCAAAAAAGCAAGTATAGAGGAGAAGAGAAATGTTTGATATTTGCTATTCCCCTACATTGTCAGTTGGTGTTACAAGTTCTGATATTTCATTAAGGAGCCATGGAAGGAATGTAAAAGGATGAGCAGGGTGTTGTTTTCATGTTTGTTAGAGAGACCATTAAGAAATGTAGGGAAGGATTTAATACATCATACATAATTTTCAGACAAAGGAGCAAACATATTAGTGTATCCCTTTTGAAGAATATATTAGTGACTGCAGGAGTAATAGTCAGTGCAGCAAAACAAAAAGCCACAGTGTGCATGGCTATGAAATTTAAACCCCTCTAAAGGCAGTAAATGTGGTTTCTCCATACATCTGGAGAGCAGAGCTGTAGACTGACAAGCCTACAGCTTTTGACAGCAAAGTGTGCAGTATCTGAGAAAATGCAATGTCTGTACCAGAAAAATTTTAGCTGAGAGATGAAGCTCAGGCAATATACTGGATAGATTGATATTATCTAAGCCTCATAGCTCTAGTGGCAAGGGTTCTATCTTAATATCTGTTCACTGCCCATGTAGTGCTTGTATGTTCTCCCCATGCTTTCATGTTGTTGTTCAGGTTCCCGCATTTCTGTGCATATTGAAAGTGTTTGTATATATATATATATATATATATTTTTTTTTTTTTTTTATATATATATATATATATATATATATATATATATATATATATATATATATATATATACATATACTAGACTATCGGCCCTGGGGTCTATATAATCCTAGCCAAAAAAGTTCCCTGGCTTTCACCATCCAAGAAAGTTATATTCCTGCGCCCCTGTCTAGCAGAGCCACAGAAGTGATCCCCGGGGTGAATTTCCTATTTCCCATCCAATTGTCGAGATTTTTCTTAAAGATGTATAATGAGGAGCTTTGCTTGACATGAATGGGTAGTCTGTTCCAGAGCATAAGAAGTCTCTGGGACAGGAATCTATCCCTCCAGCATGTTCTGTTTATTGTGGTGGCAAGGTTTAGGTCCCTGGAGTGTGTGGCTCGGAGGGATTGGGGTTTCTTTTAGTGTAGCATGTCCAACAGATCTGGGTTTGACATGACTTTGTATGTTAGGCAGAGGTCACCTCTGAGTGGGTGAAAAGCAATGGAGTAGAGGTGAACTTGTTTCAGACAGTCTGCATATGGCATCTGTTTGAGGCCGGTAATCCTCTTAGTGAGGTATTTCGGTGGCCTTTCTAGTTGTTCTAGATGTCTTGTGAGGTACATGCCAAATGGGGCATTGTACTCTATAATGGGTCTGATGAGGGATGAGTAGAGAGGAACGTTGACCTCTTTTTTTCTGGAGGTGAATCCCTTTGTGATGAGGTGTGCCACATAGAAGGATTTCCTGACTACTGTGGTGATTTGATTACCAAAGGAGAGACTACTGTCCACCTGTGTCCCAAGGTCTCTTATCCCACTTTTGGTGTTTAGTAGGCTACTACCTATGTGGTAGTTCATGGGTACGGTGTTTTTCCCAAAGGGGGTGACTTCTTGGCACTGGGCTTGAGGCAATGACTTTGACACCAAGCATCAATCTCAGTGAGGCCCCTTTGTAGAATGTCCACATCATTAGGCGATTCTATTATGGCACCTAGTTTGCAGTCATCTGCGAACTTCATTAGCCAAAGACCTGCTGTATTAGCCTGGACTTCTGAGAAATAAATGGAAACAGGAGAGGACCCAGGATTGAACCTTGTGGTACTCCACTTATCACTGGTCTGAAGTTGGATTTGGAGTTGGCTACTTTCACTGTGTGGGTTCTGTAAGTGAGCCAGTCGGCCGCCCATCTTGTGACATAGGGTTTTATTCCCAGTCTAGTGAGTTTCTCTGTAATTCCCATGTGGGGGGATGGTGTTGAAAGCCTTGGTGAGGTCAAGATAGGCTGTGTGAACCACCTTACCCTTGTACATGGCTCTGGTCAAAGAAGACAATCAGGTTTAGGAGACATGCCCTACCTTTTACAAACCTAAACTGAGTGAGGTCCATAGTTTGGAGGTTACCTACATCCTTGTTTATAAGCTCCAAGATGATACTTTCCATGGCCTTGCAGACCAGGTTCTTCAGGTTAATGGGATGGTAGTTCCCGGGGTGTGTGGTGGCACCCCTTTTGTGGAGTGGGATAACTGTTGCTGTGTGCTATTCACTAGGTACAAAGCCTGGAGTGAGGCTATGATTCAACATGGTACTTAGGTGGGGTGCTAGTTCGTTCTGTAGTTCATGCAGAATGCAGCCTGGGATGTTGTCAGGTCCCATGGATGCTGTGTTCTTGGCTTTAGAGAGTGCAGTCTTTACTTGTGCAGCTGTGATTAAAGGAGCTTTGCATTCTTCCGGTATAGTGATGGGGTCTTTGGGGGGTGGGGGGGTAAAGTTTGCACTGAACCTATCTGCCAGGATGTTGGCAATATCAGCTGGTTCTATATATCTAATGCCATTGTGCTGTAGCTAGAGCAGATCTGAGCTGTAGAATGTTTTTTGGTTGTCTTTAGAATCAATGGTGATTTTATTTTTGTAACTAGCTTTGGAAGATTTTATGAGGGATGTCAATTTCTTACTGAGGCTGACCAGGGAGTTCCTGCAATCAGGGGATTTTACTCTTTTTTGCAACAACTTCTTTCTTCTGCTGTAAATTTGTTTATGGTAGGGGACCACCATAGCTTCATAGGTTCATAGGTTCATAGGTTGGTACTAGGCTATCGGCCCTAGGGCCTATACAAGCATAGCCAAACAATTCCCCGGATATTTCTTCCCACAATATTTACTTCCCTGGACCCCTGTCTAGCAGGGCAACTGACTTGATCCCCGGGGTGAATTTCCTTTCTCCCATCCAATCATCAAGGTTCCTTTTGAAGAGGGCCAAGGAGGCGCTCTTCTTGACATGTATGGGCAGTCTATTCCAGAGTATGGGGAGTCTCTGGGTCAGGAACCTATCCCTCCAGCATGTTTTGTTCATTGTGATGACAAGATTTAGATCCCATTAGCATGTGGCTCTGAGGAATTGGAATTTCTTTAAGTGGAGCATGTCCAAAAGCTCAGGGTT